>NC_137285.1:70100000-70260000 GCF_054371585.1 Giraffa tippelskirchi | reverse complement strand
TCACAGAGGAGAGGCGGGGGGATTCTGCCCACGTGCTCTGGGCAGTCGCCACGGCGGCTACACTGCGCACTCAGGAGGGGCAGCGGCCGGGGGCTCCGGTACCCCAGAGGCTCCCTCTCGGATCGCTAGAGAAGGCTTCCTCACCGAGGGCGCGCCGTCCCTCACCCCATCGTCTCTCCTTCGGGCCCACGGAGGCGCTCCACGAGCCGCCGATCCTCGACTGGGCGGGAGGGGTCTGCGGTACAGGTAAGCGGACGACCACACGGGAGCGTGTGCACGGCCCGTGCCTCCACGACGAGGCAGCACCTGCCCCCAACGGAAGAGGCGAGGGGAACAGGCACGCCTCTCTTCCCGTCTCGACCCCTCCCCCAACGAGAGCCACTCGCGGGACACACACACACCACCGCGGTGAGGGACACGAGGAGGACGCCGGGTTAAGGGAAACGACACCACCGCTCGGCCTCAGGCACCTGAGGGGCGACCTGGAGCGCTCCAGGGGCACCACCGAGGGTCAAACGAGGCACGCTCACCCACCCACGCGGGGCGCGCGGCGCAGCAGCGGGCACAGCCCTCCCCACCGCGGGGAGGGCCGCTCGCGGGACACGCGCCGAGAAGGCGAAGCGAGAGCGTCCGCTGTGTCCGAAGACCGACGGCCTCACTGACGCCCCGTGGAGGGGGGGCGGGCAGGAGACCGAGAGTCAGGGCCGGAGGCCACACCCACCCTCCCGCCTTCCTCACCCTCCCCGACGGGCAGGGGGAGAAAGGCAGGCGAGGAGCCCCGTGGACAGACTGAGAAGACCGCACACGTTCACCAGGAACGCCCGTCCCTCGCCTGGCACGGCTTAGGCCCGGCCCGGGAGAGCACGACCACACCACATCGATCCGTTGAGCCGAGGGGGAGGGGGGAAGGCACGGTGAGGACAGTCGCCGGAGGGGCCCGCTTTAAGCCTCACCGGCCGCCTCCCCCCGCCACACCTCACCTCGCCTCAGGCGACAGCCGCCGACGACCCCAGGAGGAGGAGCTGCCTGACACGGGGCACGGGGCCTACAGAGCGGGGGTCGTCCCGGCCACCACCGGGCGCCCGCAGCGGGGGGGTCACACAGGGTAGAAGACCCACGGCGCCTCGCCCCGCCGCCCTCGGGTCGCCCAGAGACCGGAGGTGGCGCCACGGGTCGGGTCTGCCAGACACGCCACGCAGGAGCCGGCGCACAGGCCCAGGCCGGCGGCCCAAAGGCCCAGGCGCCCCGCGTGCGTCCAGAGGCCCAAAGTCCTCGGCGGCAGACGCCGAGAGAGACCGTGTCGGCACTTACCTGGTGGCAGAAAAGGCCCATTTCGGGCGACAAAATGACAGCGCCCGACAGCGGGGCCCACCCACGACTGGCAGGGAGAGACCTTGGCACCTTGGCACCGCCACCTGTCCCCAGCACTACCCCAGAAACACCAGGCCCGGAGCTGTCGGGGGTCATCTGGTCGACTGGGGGGGGGAGGGGGGCGAAGGGGGCGCCCGGTGGGCGAAGTGGGGGCGCAGACGCCAAGGGGGAGGGAGCTGGCCGGGGACGCCCTCCCCCTTCGCCCGCACGGGTAGGTGTACCCGTCCGTCCGAGTCTCCGAGCGGGGGTTTGGCTACGAGTTGCCAAAGAGAAAAACGAAGAGAGACCCGCCGGCGAGGCGCCTCCCACGAGACGAGCGGACCCCAACGAGGGACCACGCCCGGGGCCCCAGACCGTCCTGTCCGGGGCACCCAGGACGGCTCGAGCCGGTCCCTGACCTCCTGGCCGTGATTCAGGGAGTTGGGGAGGGGTGAGAAAGCAAACCCTCCGGGGTGGCGAACCCTCCTGAAAGGGCGGGAAAGCAAAAACCTCCTGAAGGGAGACGCAAACCCTTCTGAAAAGGCGAACAGCAAACCCTTTGGAGGGCGGGAGCCAACCCTCCTGAAGGAAGAAAGCAAACCCTCCTGAGGGGGGCCCGGGAGGAGGCCAGACCGCCGAGTCCCAGGCGCTCCAGGGAGGGACGACCCTCTCCCTCCCTGCCCACCGCGGCGGCCCGGCCCAGGTAGGGTCCGGCCGGTCCGTCTCCGCGGCCGGAGGGGCACGGGGAGACGCTGGTCGACCCGGTCAGGCCACCCCAGAGCCCGGCTCTGGAGCGCCGCCGCCGCCGCGACGGCCACCCTCCTCGGGAACCTAGAGAGCCAATCTCCGGCGACAGCAGGACGTCCCTAGGCCTCGGCGCCACCGCCACTGTCGCCGCCAGCAGAGCTGGTCTCTGAGAGCTGTGCCTCGGGCCCGGCGGCTGAGTCACAACCCTCCTGAAGGTCGCCGAAGCTCCAGAGGGGAGGGACACTATAAAAGCGGCCGCCAGGTGGCTCCTGACAACCGGCTCCAATGTCCCGAGGACGGGTCGCTGTCGCCGGCCGCCGAGGACGCCACAGCGCCGGCCGCCCAAACGCCCGAGCTCGGCCCGGAGCCGCCGCCTCCGAGAGACGCGACGCGACGCGACCCCGGCCGCAGAGGAAGGGAGAGGAGCTGGGAAATAGCTCCCCAGGAGGCTGCCACGAAGGAGACGCGCTCCCCCCCACCCACCCACGCGATTCCAGGCTGGTGGGGGGACATTCCACGAAGACGCCGGCGGGCGGCGGGGCTCGGGGCGGGGACGGCCGAGAGAGGGGCACCAGTGACATCCCGGGCTCCCCCGGGCCCCCTCCCCCGAAGGAGGAGGGAGGGAGGGAGAGAGAGAAGGGAGGGAGGCAGGGAGGGAGGGACCGACCGGCAAAGCGAAACCAGGCAAGCGCTGCTCGGAGAACAAAGCAGGACTTCTCGAAAGCAGACAGAGACACAGACACGCAAGCCCAGGAGCAAGAAAGGAAAAGAAGGAGACACTCGGACCCCCAACAAGAGAAAACGAAAGTCAACCTGTGTCGAGACCGTGATCAAGTCCAACGACAACAAACACAAGCATGCGCCGGTGGGTGGGGAAAGGGCACTTGAGGTCAGGAGAACATGGATTTCAAAATAACTGGCCACAAACACCGGAAAGGAAAGGCGGCCGGGCGGCCGGGCCGGGCGGTCTGGTCTGGGGTGGGGTGGCAGGGCTGCTGGGGGCGGGGGTCGGTGGCGGGGGTGGGGGGTGGGGGGTGGGGGGTGGGGGAAACGGGAGCACCCAGAACGAGGAGGAGACTGTCGGCCGTGCCGAGACACGGAAACATCGCACGGCTGGGGACCCGTTCCTATCGTCTTCCCCGGGGTGTGAAAGAGACTTGGCCTCCCGTCTCCTGAGAGTTCATCTCCCCAGCAACAACGGTCAGGCAAGCTGTCGGGTGTGTGTGTGTTGCGGGGGGTTGGGGGGCGGGGTGGGGAGAAAAAAGAAGACACCTTTCAAGTGAAAGGAGGGAGCGTAAAGGTCACTGAACCCTCTGACAGCGGCCTTCCATTTTCCAGACCAGTGACACGTTCCCCCAAGTCGCCCGGTTCCAGAAAACGCTTTTCGGAAACAGAATCCTCGGGGCCCGCGAACTCCTGAGGAATCCTCGGATGAGCTTCCGGGCCAGGCTATACCGTAGGCAGCGTGCTTCCCCTGAAGCCAAAGCCACGGGCTCCAGAGGGCCGCGTCCAAGAAGCTGATCTCGTACGGAACCCGGTGTCTTCTTCTCTAGGACACTCCTAGAAGCAGCAAGAGCGCCAGTTTGTGAGACTCGAAGGTGAAGCCGGCACGACGTAAACCCAGCGATGTGTGCGGTCAGAGGCCCATCTAGATTCGAGCTCCAGTTCTGGAGGGGAGCAGTGGGGACAGGAGGGTGGCCTGCGAGTCCGCCGTCCCGTCCCCACTCCTCCTGTGAACATCCGCCCCGTGGAAGGTGTCGAGGAACCGCATGACCTGACCTGCGGGGTGAACCGTCGCCAAAGACAAAGAATTCCTCCAGCCAGGCGTTGTCCGCAGCCACGAACCCCTTCCCTCCGTCGCCCGGCCTTTCAGAATGCCACGTGGAGCCCTCTCGAGACGTGTGGGGCTTGGAGGTATGGGCCCCCGAATTCTCCTCGCCCGGCCCTGCAAGAAACCATTCCGTGCCTGCCCCACATGAAGACTTCTCGGGCTTTTCGGTGGACCGGGCCTCCCAGGGTGCCCCTGCACCCGGCACCCTGCGACACCCCGAGAGATCCCACGGAGAAACGTCTCCGGCCACTCGCGCGGCACCTGCCTCGCTGGCGGGCGCCCCTTCCAACCTCCCCAGAGATACGTGAGCACGGACGCTTCTTCCCCATCTGGGTCCCCTCACAGGCTCTGTGAGTTCCTGCGGTTCCGCACGCCCTCGACTTGGCTGTGGTTCGGGGCTCTGTTCTGTTCTGTGTTTGCTCTCCGGCCCACGTGATCTCTCTGGCTAGGGCACCCAGGAAAAGCGAAAAGAAATCGAGTCCGTGTGAGTACTATTCAGGCATCAAGTGGGGATACCTACCAACGACCTCTAACGTGGATCCACCAAGATGGCGGCCGTGTGGGGTTCAGGAGGATCATTTTGCGTTTTCTGGGGGCGCTATTTGCTCTCAATGATTTCACGTGCCTTTGGGGCATGGCTCACGGAGATGGACGTGAAGCAGCAGGGCAGCCACATCTGGCGTCTCGGCCTAGCTAGGGCGGCTCCACGAGTGACCTCTCGGAACCGGGGCTGAGACCGCCATCCCTCCCCGGGCCCCCCTCGGTGGCTGGGTATGGGGGGGAGGAGGGGGAGGTTTCGGAGGGGAGACGGGAGATCTGGGCTTGTGGTTGGGGGCGCGCGGGGCCACACGTGTCATGTCATGATATTCCTGTGACGCTCCAACGAGATACGTGTTATTCTCTCTTCTGCAGATTGCTATCTGTATCTGAATGGAAATGTATTAGACTCTTGAAATCTGAGCCTTGACGAGGGGTGCGCCCTGTACGTCTCGGGCTACAGGCAGCACACGGAAACTGAAGATATCAGGAATCACGTATAAAGGTTCAAGTCAAAGAAACGGACCTAGTTCAGTGGCAGACTTAGTCTTCCTCGCTGCAGCCTCAAGGTAAATGCTGGGGGTACCCAGTCTATTCTTGGGAAGATACAGTGTTTATCTTAACTGTTGCCAGCAGCGCAGCTTCTCCTCTACCGGAGTTGAAATTGAGATTTAGTTCTTGCAGCTAGTAGTTCTTTTTCAGAACATCTATCGGGAAGGATCTGAATAGCTTGTCATGTCCCTGAAAATATACTAGACAACATTTGGTTCAGCTCTCGTACCCAGAGACTGGGGAAATTAAGGTGGCACTAGAAATCGCACCTTTGCGTTATATAGTATCTTTCCTGGAAAACAGGGTGCTCTTAAACTCTAATTGTATCAAACAGTAGCAGGGATAAGAAGTGCACGATCCACAAGTTTCAGTAAAGCCGGCTCTCCCGCGCCTTAACATTGTATACATTGTTAACAAAAGTTTAGAATTGGACACTCGATGGCAACAAAGAGGCATCCTGTTTGGCGTTTCTTTGGACTGCAGCCGGGAGAGGAGCAGAGCCGACTTGTTCAGTCCCCGGTCCCGCTACTCCTAGGCCTTTCCTCACACTTGACCTTGGATGCTCTGGGGCAGGTTGTGTCTGCCACAAGCACTCGATTTGTCCGGAAGCACTGAATCCTCTGTTCGTTGACTTTGTTCCCAGGACTGTCTCAGGAGGTGACGATGTTTTCCCATGGGGGAATCTGTGTCAGAGGCTTGCCAACCATACTTTTCACGTGGTTCATGAAAAGCTCACCCGTCACCGGTCACCTGTCGACTCACCATCCGTACGAGAGTCAGCACCAACACGCCCGGCAGAGCTGAGCGTCAAGAAGGGGTTGCGTGGAAAGAGATTTGTGTGCTTGGTCCTGGTCCTGGTTATAGACAGAAAGTATCAAGGGGGAATAACTCCCAGAATAAGTAGGCTTGCCTGGAATGCGAAATAGTGAGAAGAGGCCTCGCGCTTGGAGGATGGGTCAGAGCTCTAGCCACGGGAGAGTGAAAAGGAAAGGCCCGGGAAAGGGCCGTGGGGCAGGGGACGGTCTGAGCCCAGCACCAGCGGTGAAGGACGAGGAGGCACCTTGAAAGAACGTGCTGTTCGGAGGTTTGTGGTAAGAGCACACCGGTGCTGCTAAAGATGAGGCTTGTGGAACCCAGATGGTGAAGAGGAGCCAGAAACAGGCCAGGAAGGATGAGAATCCTGTGTACTGAGGACCTGCACTTCACCAAGCCCACAGCAAAGGGTGCTGTCTAGATTCAAACCCAGTCACTTGCGCAAACGCCCCTCAGCCACCTCCTCATCTACAAGGCCGACAGATACTCGGTGCGTGAGGTGCGTGTACAGTCTAGGTGGACGGCACTCACATTATCGGGCAACCACACAGCTACTACGTGCTTTGAAAGAACCAACAGTGAGCTGATAGCTTTTTCTGGATCTGCCTATAAGCAAAGATACCGCTCGCTGCATACTGTGGATCTCGACTCCTGTCTCACGTCTCCATGAAGCCGTCAGAAAAGTCCTGTTCGTGCTCCCTCTCAGGCCAGGAATGACACTTAAAGTGTAACGTGCTCACGAAGTCCTCAGAGATTCATGGATTTGAATCGAGAAATTCCACCTGGTCCTTTCGCTCCCGATCCACTCCTGCTCTCACCGCTACTACCACACGGGTCAGACACGAGCGAGTTCCCCTGAATTAGCTTGCACACGTGGGGACGGAGTTAGCTTTCGGCACACGGATATTTAGAAATTCCATGGCAGTAGGCCAGGTATTCACATTATGTATCGGATATTCGCCTAATTTGATAATAAGAGAGCTCAGGCCTCAGGCGTAACTTCAGGCAGATTTCCCCTCCAACAGAAACAGCTCAGATGGGCTGGCAGCCCGAGAAAACGAGCAACTGCCACTGACAGACTGAGACACCCATGGGCTCCCTCCGCGGGGAGACCTTCTGCCAAGGCTTCTCCCTCAAGGGCCGTGACCCAGCCTGCGGGCATCAGCTGAGGAGAAGGGGAGGTGGGTGCCCCGGAAACCAGCCGCGCTCGAGTCAGTCTCCCAGGAGCTCTCATTCCAGCTCTGGACGCTCACTCCCGGGCCTGGGTTCCCACTCCCGCTTTCAGATGGATCCCAGGCCCTTCTTCAGAGAAGTTCCTCCAGATGAGTCCCCAGCCACCAGTGGGCCTCATTCGACCTTGCGGGACCTCCCTCCCCTTCTGAAGCTAGGTTCCGTCTCTCTCTTCACAAAACTTTACGTCCAAAATAGATTGTTAACAGTGACTTGCCGTTTCCTTTTGTTCTCACCATTATTCTGACTACTTGCATTTAATTCCGCTCACCTTCGGATTGCTTATGACACTCCAGGCCACCGGAAAAAAGAGAGTTTCCGTTCTGAGCTCAAAGATCCTCAGGCGGCATTTGGGCCTCACTTTACCTCTGCTGGAGACAGGAAGGTGGCAGGTGACCGGGACCTGCCAAGAGCAGAGCAGAAGCTGTGCCCCTGAGCAGTGGTGCCTGGCTCTCTCTCATTGGTCGCAGAGGGTCTGCAAGATTCGAGGGGGTTCTTGACGGCCCCACCATGCTGGCGAGCCGTGTCGTCTCATCTCATCGGGAATCTGACCCCTCATCAGCAAGCGTAGCCATGTGCCCGCACCCTGAGTCTCTAAACCCTTCCCAGACCATCGCTCGGCCCGCCTTCTCCTCTCGGGCAGAATGAACCTGGGCTTCTCTCCTGGGACAGGTCCTTCTGTGTCATGGGATGTCCTCTTTACTCCTATTGCCGGCAATAGGAGTATTGATGGGCTGCTCATAGGTCAGAGACTCCTCATTCGTATTACCCAGAGGCTTCTCTTCAGTCAGTAAATTTTGTTCCTTTGACGTTAAAGGGATTGCCTTTGAAGACTATCATTTCTGACCTAGTCGCAAACCGTCTCTTTTGAGGAACTTCCTTAGGGTTCCAGGGATTAAGAAAGACAGTTTGCTTCCATTGCAAAGGGCACAGATTCATTCCTCGATTGCAGGATCTAGATCTCCTGTGCCTCACACTCTAGCCAAAAAGGTATATTTTAAATATAAAAGGGCCAAGCATAAACCTACTACTTTCCCTTTCCATTATTATGATAATCATCTAATTCTCTTCAAGGCAACACAAATGTTTCTTACTAACTAGAAGGATCATGTCGCGGAAATTATAAAGAGAAAAACAGGGAATTACTTCATGATATCTCACTATATCCGTCTCTGATCCAGCGTACGAAACATCAAGGAAGTCCACGTGAAATATCATCTTTAAATAGAGCTCTCCGCTTTGAGAGAATAGAACTAAACTCATTAAAACTAAGTTTTCCAGCACGTGGCTGCTTTGAAATCTTGCATCCAACCAACAATTCTGGAACCTATGATAATTCGGAATTGAGTAACCGATGACACAAACACTCTATTAGTCAGGGGGACGTTTTGGATCGCCTGAGTTCTACGTTCTCAATGTTATCAAGCCAGACACAGTCCTCACGGTTTTTCATAGATCTTGTAATATCTTTTTTAAAATTTCAACTTTTTTGAGGTATAATTGAGATACAACATTGCAAGAAATTGAAATATAACTGTGGTGATTTCATGTGTTTACGATGTGAAAGGATTCCTCATCCAGTTAATTCATATCACCTCACATATTTCACCTTCTTTTTTTTTTTCTTCCCTCCATCTTTCCTACTTAGATTTTTATCTTCATATAAGATTTCATTTATACAAAACATGTCAAAAAGATTGCCGTGTTTTACGTGAGATCCTCAGACTCTATTCATCTTATAGCTGAATATTTGTTCCCTTTTACCAACCTCTCCCCATAGCCCTAGTAACCACTTTTCTACTCTCTGTATGAGTTTTACTTTTTCCGGGATGCAATATCAGAGCCAGTCCTGAAATGTCCTCCAATTACAATTCTTCTCTCAGAGTCATCAGTCCATTTTGTGTTCTCTTTCATGTTTTACAACATTACTCCTAACCAGCAATGGAGCGGGTGTGGCAGGCAATGAGCCAAGAAGATTTACAGGGTGGCATCCACTTACTGTGGGAATTAACCACGGCATTGATCAGTCTATCAACCTAGAAAGAGATCACTGGACATTGCACAAAAATTTGCTTATTTCTTTGTAGAAGTTTGGCATTAAACTAAACCCTTAGTTTGGGATGGGATGGGATGGGGTGGGATGGGATGGGATGGGATGGGATGGGGTGGGGGGTGGGGGGTGGAGGAAACGGGAGCACCCAGAACGAGGAGGAGGCTGTCGGCCGTGCCGAGACACGGAAACATCGCACGGCTGGGGACCCGTTCCCATCGTCTTCCCCGGGGTGTGAAAGAGACTTGGCCTCCCGTCTCCTGAGAGTTCATCTCCCCAGCAACAACGGTCAGGCAAGCTGTCGGGTGTGTGTGTGTTGCGGGGGGTTGGGGGGCGGGGTGGGGAGAAAAAAGAAGACACCTTTCAAGTGAAAGGAGGGAGCGTAAAGGTCACTGAACCCTCTGACAGCGGCCTTCCATTTTCCAGACCAGTGACACGTTCCCCCAAGTCGCCCGGTTCCAGAAAACGCTTTTCGGAAACAGAATCCTCGGGGCCCGCGAACTACTGAGGAATCCTCGGATGAGCTTCCGGGCCAGGCTATACCGTAGGCAGCGTGCTTCCCCTGAAGCCAAAGCCACGGGCTCCAGAGGGCCGCGTCCAAGAAGCTGATCTCGTACGGAACCCGGTGTCTTCTTCTCTAGGACACTCCTAGAAGCAGCAAGAGCGCCAGTTTGTGAGACTCGAAGGTGAAGCCGGCACGACGTAAACCCAGCGATGTGTGCGGTCAGAGGCCCATCTAGATTCGAGCTCCAGTTCTGGAGGGGAGCAGTGGGGACAGGAGGGTGGCCTGCGAGTCCGCCGTCCCGTCCCCACTCCTCCTGTGAACATCCGCCCCGTGGAAGGTGTCGAGGAACCGCATGACCTGACCTGCGGGGTGAACCGTCGCCAAAGACAAAGAATTCCTCCAGCCAGGCGTTGTCCGCAGCCACGAACCCCTTCCCTCCGTCGCCCGGCCTTTCAGAATGCCACGTGGAGCCCTCTCGAGACGTGTGGGGCTTGGAGGTATGGGCCCCCGAATTCTCCTCGCCCGGCCCTGCAAGAAACCATTCCGTGCCTGCCCCACATGAAGACTTCTCGGGCTTTTCGGTGGACCGGGCCTCCCAGGGTGCCCCTGCACCCGGCACCCTGCGACACCCCGAGAGATCCCACGGAGAAACGTCTCCGGCCACTCGCGCGGCACCTGCCTCGCTGGCGGGCGCCCCTTCCAACCTCCCCAGAGATACGTGAGCACGGACGCTTCTTCCCCATCTGGGTCCCCTCACAGGCTCTGTGAGTTCCTGCGGTTCCGCACGCCCTCGACTTGGCTGTGGTTCGGGGCTCTGTTCTGTTCTGTGTTTGCTCTCCGGCCCACGTGATCTCTCTGGCTAGGGCACCCAGGAAAAGCGAAAAGAAATCGAGTCCGTGTGAGTACTATTCAGGCATCAAGTGGGGATACCTACCAACGACCTCTAACGTGGATCCACCAAGATGGCGGCCGTGTGGGGTTCAGGAGGATCATTTTGCGTTTTCTGGGGGCGCTATTTGCTCTCAATGATTTCACGTGCCTTTGGGGCATGGCTCACGGAGATGGACGTGAAGCAGCAGGGCAGCCACATCTGGCGTCTCGGCCTAGCTAGGGCGGCTCCACGAGTGACCTCTCGGAACCGGGGCTGAGACCGCCATCCCTCCCCGGGCCCCCCTCGGTGGCTGGGTATGGGGGGGAGGAGGGGGAGGTTTCGGAGGGGAGACGGGAGATCTGGGCTTGTGGTTGGGGGCGCGCGGGGCCACACGTGTCATGTCATGATATTCCTGTGACGCTCCAACGAGATACGTGTTATTCTCTCTTCTGCAGATTGCTATCTGTATCTGAATGGAAATGTATTAGACTCTTGAAATCTGAGCCTTGACGAGGGGTGCGCCCTGTACGTCTCGGGCTACAGGCAGCACACGGAAACTGAAGATATCAGGAATCACGTATAAAGGTTCAAGTCAAAGAAACGGACCTAGTTCAGTGGCAGACTTAGTCTTCCTCGCTGCAGCCTCAAGGTAAATGCTGGGGGTACCCAGTCTATTCTTGGGAAGATACAGTGTTTATCTTAACTGTTGCCAGCAGCGCAGCTTCTCCTCTACCGGAGTTGAAATTGAGATTTAGTTCTTGCAGCTAGTAGTTCTTTTTCAGAACATCTATCGGGAAGGATCTGAATAGCTTGTCATGTCCCTGAAAATATACTAGACAACATTTGGTTCAGCTCTCGTACCCAGAGACTGGGGAAATTAAGGTGGCACTAGAAATCGCACCTTTGCGTTATATAGTATCTTTCCTGGAAAACAGGGTGCTCTTAAACTCTAATTGTATCAAACAGTAGCAGGGATAAGAAGTGCACGATCCACAAGTTTCAGTAAAGCCGGCTCTCCCGCGCCTTAACATTGTATACATTGTTAACAAAAGTTTAGAATTGGACACTCGATGGCAACAAAGAGGCATCCTGTTTGGCGTTTCTTTGGACTGCAGCCGGGAGAGGAGCAGAGCCGACTTGTTCAGTCCCCGGTCCCGCTACTCCTAGGCCTTTCCTCACACTTGACCTTGGATGCTCTGGGGCAGGTTGTGTCTGCCACAAGCACTCGATTTGTCCGGAAGCACTGAATCCTCTGTTCGTTGACTTTGTTCCCAGGACTGTCTCAGGAGGTGACGATGTTTTCCCATGGGGGAATCTGTGTCAGAGGCTTGCCAACCATACTTTTCACGTGGTTCATGAAAAGCTCACCCGTCACCGGTCACCTGTCGACTCACCATCCGTACGAGAGTCAGCACCAACACGCCCGGCAGAGCTGAGCGTCAAGAAGGGGTTGCGTGGAAAGAGATTTGTGTGCTTGGTCCTGGTCCTGGTTATAGACAGAAAGTATCAAGGGGGAATAACTCCCAGAATAAGTAGGCTTGCCTGGAATGCGAAATAGTGAGAAGAGGCCTCGCGCTTGGAGGATGGGTCAGAGCTCTAGCCACGGGAGAGTGAAAAGGAAAGGCCCGGGAAAGGGCCGTGGGGCAGGGGACGGTCTGAGCCCAGCACCAGCGGTGAAGGACGAGGAGGCACCTTGAAAGAACGTGCTGTTCGGAGGTTTGTGGTAAGAGCACACCGGTGCTGCTAAAGATGAGGCTTGTGGAACCCAGATGGTGAAGAGGAGCCAGAAACAGGCCAGGAAGGATGAGAATCCTGTGTACTGAGGACCTGCACTTCACCAAGCCCACAGCAAAGGGTGCTGTCTAGATTCAAACCCAGTCACTTGCGCAAACGCCCCTCAGCCACCTCCTCATCTACAAGGCCGACAGATACTCGGTGCGTGAGGTGCGTGTACAGTCTAGGTGGACGGCACTCACATTATCGGGCAACCACACAGCTACTACGTGCTTTGAAAGAACCAACAGTGAGCTGATAGCTTTTTCTGGATCTGCCTATAAGCAAAGATACCGCTCGCTGCATACTGTGGATCTCGACTCCTGTCTCACGTCTCCATGAAGCCGTCAGAAAAGTCCTGTTCGTGCTCCCTCTCAGGCCAGGAATGACACTTAAAGTGTAACGTGCTCACGAAGTCCTCAGAGATTCATGGATTTGAATCGAGAAATTCCACCTGGTCCTTTCGCTCCCGATCCACTCCTGCTCTCACCGCTACTACCACACGGGTCAGACACGAGCGAGTTCCCCTGAATTAGCTTGCACACGTGGGGACGGAGTTAGCTTTCGGCACACGGATATTTAGAAATTCCATGGCAGTAGGCCAGGTATTCACATTATGTATCGGATATTCGCCTAATTTGATAATAAGAGAGCTCAGGCCTCAGGCGTAACTTCAGGCAGATTTCCCCTCCAACAGAAACAGCTCAGATGGGCTGGCAGCCCGAGAAAACGAGCAACTGCCACTGACAGACTGAGACACCCATGGGCTCCCTCCGCGGGGAGACCTTCTGCCAAGGCTTCTCCCTCAAGGGCCGTGACCCAGCCTGCGGGCATCAGCTGAGGAGAAGGGGAGGTGGGTGCCCCGGAAACCAGCCGCGCTCGAGTCAGTCTCCCAGGAGCTCTCATTCCAGCTCTGGACGCTCACTCCCGGGCCTGGGTTCCCACTCCCGCTTTCAGATGGATCCCAGGCCCTTCTTCAGAGAAGTTCCTCCAGATGAGTCCCCAGCCACCAGTGGGCCTCATTCGACCTTGCGGGACCTCCCTCCCCTTCTGAAGCTAGGTTCCGTCTCTCTCTTCACAAAACTTTACGTCCAAAATAGATTGTTAACAGTGACTTGCCGTTTCCTTTTGTTCTCACCATTATTCTGACTACTTGCATTTAATTCCGCTCACCTTCGGATTGCTTATGACACTCCAGGCCACCGGAAAAAAGAGAGTTTCCGTTCTGAGCTCAAAGATCCTCAGGCGGCATTTGGGCCTCACTTTACCTCTGCTGGAGACAGGAAGGTGGCAGGTGACCGGGACCTGCCAAGAGCAGAGCAGAAGCTGTGCCCCTGAGCAGTGGTGCCTGGCTCTCTCTCATTGGTCGCAGAGGGTCTGCAAGATTCGAGGGGGTTCTTGACGGCCCCACCATGCTGGCGAGCCGTGTCGTCTCATCTCATCGGGAATCTGACCCCTCATCAGCAAGCGTAGCCATGTGCCCGCACCCTGAGTCTCTAAACCCTTCCCAGACCATCGCTCGGCCCGCCTTCTCCTCTCGGGCAGAATGAACCTGGGCTTCTCTCCTGGGACAGGTCCTTCTGTGTCATGGGATGTCCTCTTTACTCCTATTGCCGGCAATAGGAGTATTGATGGGCTGCTCATAGGTCAGAGACTCCTCATTCGTATTACCCAGAGGCTTCTCTTCAGTCAGTAAATTTTGTTCCTTTGACGTTAAAGGGATTGCCTTTGAAGACTATCATTTCTGACCTAGTCGCAAACCGTCTCTTTTGAGGAACTTCCTTAGGGTTCCAGGGATTAAGAAAGACAGTTTGCTTCCATTGCAAAGGGCACAGATTCATTCCTCGATTGCAGGATCTAGATCTCCTGTGCCTCACACTCTAGCCAAAAAGGTATATTTTAAATATAAAAGGGCCAAGCATAAACCTACTACTTTCCCTTTCCATTATTATGATAATCATCTAATTCTCTTCAAGGCAACACAAATGTTTCTTACTAACTAGAAGGATCATGTCGCGGAAATTATAAAGAGAAAAACAGGGAATTACTTCATGATATCTCACTATATCCGTCTCTGATCCAGCGTACGAAACATCAAGGAAGTCCACGTGAAATATCATCTTTAAATAGAGCTCTCCGCTTTGAGAGAATAGAACTAAACTCATTAAAACTAAGTTTTCCAGCACGTGGCTGCTTTGAAATCTTGCATCCAACCAACAATTCTGGAACCTATGATAATTCGGAATTGAGTAACCGATGACACAAACACTCTATTAGTCAGGGGGACGTTTTGGATCGCCTGAGTTCTACGTTCTCAATGTTATCAAGCCAGACACAGTCCTCACGGTTTTTCATAGATCTTGTAATATCTTTTTTAAAATTTCAACTTTTTTGAGGTATAATTGAGATACAACATTGCAAGAAATTGAAATATAACTGTGGTGATTTCATGTGTTTACGATGTGAAAGGATTCCTCATCCAGTTAATTCATATCACCTCACATATTTCACCTTCTTTTTTTTTTTCTTCCCTCCATCTTTCCTACTTAGATTTTTATCTTCATATAAGATTTCATTTATACAAAACATGTCAAAAAGATTGCCGTGTTTTACGTGAGATCCTCAGACTCTATTCATCTTATAGCTGAATATTTGTTCCCTTTTACCAACCTCTCCCCATAGCCCTAGTAACCACTTTTCTACTCTCTGTATGAGTTTTACTTTTTCCGGGATGCAATATCAGAGCCAGTCCTGAAATGTCCTCCAATTACAATTCTTCTCTCAGAGTCATCAGTCCATTTTGTGTTCTCTTTCATGTTTTACAACATTACTCCTAACCAGCAATGGAGCGGGTGTGGCAGGCAATGAGCCAAGAAGATTTACAGGGTGGCATCCACTTACTGTGGGAATTAACCACGGCATTGATCAGTCTATCAACCTAGAAAGAGATCACTGGACATTGCACAAAAATTTGCTTATTTCTTTGTAGAAGTTTGGCATTAAACTAAACCCTTAGTTTGGGATGGGATGGGATGGGGTGGGATGGGATGGGATGGGATGGGATGGGGTGGGGGGTGGGGGGTGGAGGAAACGGGAGCACCCAGAACGAGGAGGAGGCTGTCGGCCGTGCCGAGACACGGAAACATCGCACGGCTGGGGACCCGTTCCCATCGTCTTCCCCGGGGTGTGAAAGAGACTTGGCCTCCCGTCTCCTGAGAGTTCATCTCCCCAGCAACAACGGTCAGGCAAGCTGTCGGGTGTGTGTGTGTTGCGGGGGGTTGGGGGGCGGGGTGGGGAGAAAAAAGAAGACACCTTTCAAGTGAAAGGAGGGAGCGTAAAGGTCACTGAACCCTCTGACAGCGGCCTTCCATTTTCCAGACCAGTGACACGTTCCCCCAAGTCGCCCGGTTCCAGAAAACGCTTTTCGGAAACAGAATCCTCGGGGCCCGCGAACTCCTGAGGAATCCTCGGATGAGCTTCCGGGCCAGGCTATACCGTAGGCAGCGTGCTTCCCCTGAAGCCAAAGCCACGGGCTCCAGAGGGCCGCGTCCAAGAAGCTGATCTCGTACGGAACCCGGTGTCTTCTTCTCTAGGACACTCCTAGAAGCAGCAAGAGCGCCAGTTTGTGAGACTCGAAGGTGAAGCCGGCACGACGTAAACCCAGCGATGTGTGCGGTCAGAGGCCCATCTAGATTCGAGCTCCAGTTCTGGAGGGGAGCAGTGGGGACAGGAGGGTGGCCTGCGAGTCCGCCGTCCCGTCCCCACTCCTCCTGTGAACATCCGCCCCGTGGAAGGTGTCGAGGAACCGCATGACCTGACCTGCGGGGTGAACCGTCGCCAAAGACAAAGAATTCCTCCAGCCAGGCGTTGTCCGCAGCCACGAACCCCTTCCCTCCGTCGCCCGGCCTTTCAGAATGCCACGTGGAGCCCTCTCGAGACGTGTGGGGCTTGGAGGTATGGGCCCCCGAATTCTCCTCGCCCGGCCCTGCAAGAAACCATTCCGTGCCTGCCCCACATGAAGACTTCTCGGGCTTTTCGGTGGACCGGGCCTCCCAGGGTGCCCCTGCACCCGGCACCCTGCGACACCCCGAGAGATCCCACGGAGAAACGTCTCCGGCCACTCGCGCGGCACCTGCCTCGCTGGCGGGCGCCCCTTCCAACCTCCCCAGAGATACGTGAGCACGGACGCTTCTTCCCCATCTGGGTCCCCTCACAGGCTCTGTGAGTTCCTGCGGTTCCGCACGCCCTCGACTTGGCTGTGGTTCGGGGCTCTGTTCTGTTCTGTGTTTGCTCTCCGGCCCACGTGATCTCTCTGGCTAGGGCACCCAGGAAAAGCGAAAAGAAATCGAGTCCGTGTGAGTACTATTCAGGCATCAAGTGGGGATACCTACCAACGACCTCTAACGTGGATCCACCAAGATGGCGGCCGTGTGGGGTTCAGGAGGATCATTTTGCGTTTTCTGGGGGCGCTATTTGCTCTCAATGATTTCACGTGCCTTTGGGGCATGGCTCACGGAGATGGACGTGAAGCAGCAGGGCAGCCACATCTGGCGTCTCGGCCTAGCTAGGGCGGCTCCACGAGTGACCTCTCGGAACCGGGGCTGAGACCGCCATCCCTCCCCGGGCCCCCCTCGGTGGCTGGGTATGGGGGGGAGGAGGGGGAGGTTTCGGAGGGGAGACGGGAGATCTGGGCTTGTGGTTGGGGGCGCGCGGGGCCACACGTGTCATGTCATGATATTCCTGTGACGCTCCAACGAGATACGTGTTATTCTCTCTTCTGCAGATTGCTATCTGTATCTGAATGGAAATGTATTAGACTCTTGAAATCTGAGCCTTGACGAGGGGTGCGCCCTGTACGTCTCGGGCTACAGGCAGCACACGGAAACTGAAGATATCAGGAATCACGTATAAAGGTTCAAGTCAAAGAAACGGACCTAGTTCAGTGGCAGACTTAGTCTTCCTCGCTGCAGCCTCAAGGTAAATGCTGGGGGTACCCAGTCTATTCTTGGGAAGATACAGTGTTTATCTTAACTGTTGCCAGCAGCGCAGCTTCTCCTCTACCGGAGTTGAAATTGAGATTTAGTTCTTGCAGCTAGTAGTTCTTTTTCAGAACATCTATCGGGAAGGATCTGAATAGCTTGTCATGTCCCTGAAAATATACTAGACAACATTTGGTTCAGCTCTCGTACCCAGAGACTGGGGAAATTAAGGTGGCACTAGAAATCGCACCTTTGCGTTATATAGTATCTTTCCTGGAAAACAGGGTGCTCTTAAACTCTAATTGTATCAAACAGTAGCAGGGATAAGAAGTGCACGATCCACAAGTTTCAGTAAAGCCGGCTCTCCCGCGCCTTAACATTGTATACATTGTTAACAAAAGTTTAGAATTGGACACTCGATGGCAACAAAGAGGCATCCTGTTTGGCGTTTCTTTGGACTGCAGCCGGGAGAGGAGCAGAGCCGACTTGTTCAGTCCCCGGTCCCGCTACTCCTAGGCCTTTCCTCACACTTGACCTTGGATGCTCTGGGGCAGGTTGTGTCTGCCACAAGCACTCGATTTGTCCGGAAGCACTGAATCCTCTGTTCGTTGACTTTGTTCCCAGGACTGTCTCAGGAGGTGACGATGTTTTCCCATGGGGGAATCTGTGTCAGAGGCTTGCCAACCATACTTTTCACGTGGTTCATGAAAAGCTCACCCGTCACCGGTCACCTGTCGACTCACCATCCGTACGAGAGTCAGCACCAACACGCCCGGCAGAGCTGAGCGTCAAGAAGGGGTTGCGTGGAAAGAGATTTGTGTGCTTGGTCCTGGTCCTGGTTATAGACAGAAAGTATCAAGGGGGAATAACTCCCAGAATAAGTAGGCTTGCCTGGAATGCGAAATAGTGAGAAGAGGCCTCGCGCTTGGAGGATGGGTCAGAGCTCTAGCCACGGGAGAGTGAAAAGGAAAGGCCCGGGAAAGGGCCGTGGGGCAGGGGACGGTCTGAGCCCAGCACCAGCGGTGAAGGACGAGGAGGCACCTTGAAAGAACGTGCTGTTCGGAGGTTTGTGGTAAGAGCACACCGGTGCTGCTAAAGATGAGGCTTGTGGAACCCAGATGGTGAAGAGGAGCCAGAAACAGGCCAGGAAGGATGAGAATCCTGTGTACTGAGGACCTGCACTTCACCAAGCCCACAGCAAAGGGTGCTGTCTAGATTCAAACCCAGTCACTTGCGCAAACGCCCCTCAGCCACCTCCTCATCTACAAGGCCGACAGATACTCGGTGCGTGAGGTGCGTGTACAGTCTAGGTGGACGGCACTCACATTATCGGGCAACCACACAGCTACTACGTGCTTTGAAAGAACCAACAGTGAGCTGATAGCTTTTTCTGGATCTGCCTATAAGCAAAGATACCGCTCGCTGCATACTGTGGATCTCGACTCCTGTCTCACGTCTCCATGAAGCCGTCAGAAAAGTCCTGTTCGTGCTCCCTCTCAGGCCAGGAATGACACTTAAAGTGTAACGTGCTCACGAAGTCCTCAGAGATTCATGGATTTGAATCGAGAAATTCCACCTGGTCCTTTCGCTCCCGATCCACTCCTGCTCTCACCGCTACTACCACACGGGTCAGACACGAGCGAGTTCCCCTGAATTAGCTTGCACACGTGGGGACGGAGTTAGCTTTCGGCACACGGATATTTAGAAATTCCATGGCAGTAGGCCAGGTATTCACATTATGTATCGGATATTCGCCTAATTTGATAATAAGAGAGCTCAGGCCTCAGGCGTAACTTCAGGCAGATTTCCCCTCCAACAGAAACAGCTCAGATGGGCTGGCAGCCCGAGAAAACGAGCAACTGCCACTGACAGACTGAGACACCCATGGGCTCCCTCCGCGGGGAGACCTTCTGCCAAGGCTTCTCCCTCAAGGGCCGTGACCCAGCCTGCGGGCATCAGCTGAGGAGAAGGGGAGGTGGGTGCCCCGGAAACCAGCCGCGCTCGAGTCAGTCTCCCAGGAGCTCTCATTCCAGCTCTGGACGCTCACTCCCGGGCCTGGGTTCCCACTCCCGCTTTCAGATGGATCCCAGGCCCTTCTTCAGAGAAGTTCCTCCAGATGAGTCCCCAGCCACCAGTGGGCCTCATTCGACCTTGCGGGACCTCCCTCCCCTTCTGAAGCTAGGTTCCGTCTCTCTCTTCACAAAACTTTACGTCCAAAATAGATTGTTAACAGTGACTTGCCGTTTCCTTTTGTTCTCACCATTATTCTGACTACTTGCATTTAATTCCGCTCACCTTCGGATTGCTTATGACACTCCAGGCCACCGGAAAAAAGAGAGTTTCCGTTCTGAGCTCAAAGATCCTCAGGCGGCATTTGGGCCTCACTTTACCTCTGCTGGAGACAGGAAGGTGGCAGGTGACCGGGACCTGCCAAGAGCAGAGCAGAAGCTGTGCCCCTGAGCAGTGGTGCCTGGCTCTCTCTCATTGGTCGCAGAGGGTCTGCAAGATTCGAGGGGGTTCTTGACGGCCCCACCATGCTGGCGAGCCGTGTCGTCTCATCTCATCGGGAATCTGACCCCTCATCAGCAAGCGTAGCCATGTGCCCGCACCCTGAGTCTCTAAACCCTTCCCAGACCATCGCTCGGCCCGCCTTCTCCTCTCGGGCAGAATGAACCTGGGCTTCTCTCCTGGGACAGGTCCTTCTGTGTCATGGGATGTCCTCTTTACTCCTATTGCCGGCAATAGGAGTATTGATGGGCTGCTCATAGGTCAGAGACTCCTCATTCGTATTACCCAGAGGCTTCTCTTCAGTCAGTAAATTTTGTTCCTTTGACGTTAAAGGGATTGCCTTTGAAGACTATCATTTCTGACCTAGTCGCAAACCGTCTCTTTTGAGGAACTTCCTTAGGGTTCCAGGGATTAAGAAAGACAGTTTGCTTCCATTGCAAAGGGCACAGATTCATTCCTCGATTGCAGGATCTAGATCTCCTGTGCCTCACACTCTAGCCAAAAAGGTATATTTTAAATATAAAAGGGCCAAGCATAAACCTACTACTTTCCCTTTCCATTATTATGATAATCATCTAATTCTCTTCAAGGCAACACAAATGTTTCTTACTAACTAGAAGGATCATGTCGCGGAAATTATAAAGAGAAAAACAGGGAATTACTTCATGATATCTCACTATATCCGTCTCTGATCCAGCGTACGAAACATCAAGGAAGTCCACGTGAAATATCATCTTTAAATAGAGCTCTCCGCTTTGAGAGAATAGAACTAAACTCATTAAAACTAAGTTTTCCAGCACGTGGCTGCTTTGAAATCTTGCATCCAACCAACAATTCTGGAACCTATGATAATTCGGAATTGAGTAACCGATGACACAAACACTCTATTAGTCAGGGGGACGTTTTGGATCGCCTGAGTTCTACGTTCTCAATGTTATCAAGCCAGACACAGTCCTCACGGTTTTTCATAGATCTTGTAATATCTTTTTTAAAATTTCAACTTTTTTGAGGTATAATTGAGATACAACATTGCAAGAAATTGAAATATAACTGTGGTGATTTCATGTGTTTACGATGTGAAAGGATTCCTCATCCAGTTAATTCATATCACCTCACATATTTCACCTTCTTTTTTTTTTTCTTCCCTCCATCTTTCCTACTTAGATTTTTATCTTCATATAAGATTTCATTTATACAAAACATGTCAAAAATATTGCCGTGTTTTACGTGAGATCCTCAGACTCTATTCATCTTATAGCTGAATATTTGTTCCCTTTTACCAACCTCTCCCCATAGCCCTAGTAACCACTTTTCTACTCTCTGTATGAGTTTTACTTTTTCCGGGATGCAATATCAGAGCCAGTCCTGAAATGTCCTCCAATTACAATTCTTCTCTCAGAGTCATCAGTCCATTTTGTGTTCTCTTTCATGTTTTACAACATTACTCCTAACCAGCAATGGAGCGGGTGTGGCAGGCAATGAGCCAAGAAGATTTACAGGGTGGCATCCACTTACTGTGGGAATTAACCACGGCATTGATCAGTCTATCAACCTAGAAAGAGATCACTGGACATTGCACAAAAATTTGCTTATTTCTTTGTAGAAGTTTGGCATTAAACTAAACCCTTAGTTTGGGATGGGATGGGATGGGGTGGGATGGGATGGGATGGGATGGGATGGGGTGGGGGGTGGGGGGTGGAGGAAACGGGAGCACCCAGAACGAGGAGGAGGCTGTCGGCCGTGCCGAGACACGGAAACATCGCACGGCTGGGGACCCGTTCCCATCGTCTTCCCCGGGGTGTGAAAGAGACTTGGCCTCCCGTCTCCTGAGAGTTCATCTCCCCAGCAACAACGGTCAGGCAAGCTGTCGGGTGTGTGTGTGTTGCGGGGGGTTGGGGGGCGGGGTGGGGAGAAAAAAGAAGACACCTTTCAAGTGAAAGGAGGGAGCGTAAAGGTCACTGAACCCTCTGACAGCGGCCTTCCATTTTCCAGACCAGTGACACGTTCCCCCAAGTCGCCCGGTTCCAGAAAACGCTTTTCGGAAACAGAATCCTCGGGGCCCGCGAACTCCTGAGGAATCCTCGGATGAGCTTCCGGGCCAGGCTATACCGTAGGCAGCGTGCTTCCCCTGAAGCCAAAGCCACGGGCTCCAGAGGGCCGCGTCCAAGAAGCTGATCTCGTACGGAACCCGGTGTCTTCTTCTCTAGGACACTCCTAGAAGCAGCAAGAGCGCCAGTTTGTGAGACTCGAAGGTGAAGCCGGCACGACGTAAACCCAGCGATGTGTGCGGTCAGAGGCCCATCTAGATTCGAGCTCCAGTTCTGGAGGGGAGCAGTGGGGACAGGAGGGTGGCCTGCGAGTCCGCCGTCCCGTCCCCACTCCTCCTGTGAACATCCGCCCCGTGGAAGGTGTCGAGGAACCGCATGACCTGACCTGCGGGGTGAACCGTCGCCAAAGACAAAGAATTCCTCCAGCCAGGCGTTGTCCGCAGCCACGAACCCCTTCCCTCCGTCGCCCGGCCTTTCAGAATGCCACGTGGAGCCCTCTCGAGACGTGTGGGGCTTGGAGGTATGGGCCCCCGAATTCTCCTCGCCCGGCCCTGCAAGAAACCATTCCGTGCCTGCCCCACATGAAGACTTCTCGGGCTTTTCGGTGGACCGGGCCTCCCAGGGTGCCCCTGCACCCGGCACCCTGCGACACCCCGAGAGATCCCACGGAGAAACGTCTCCGGCCACTCGCGCGGCACCTGCCTCGCTGGCGGGCGCCCCTTCCAACCTCCCCAGAGATACGTGAGCACGGACGCTTCTTCCCCATCTGGGTCCCCTCACAGGCTCTGTGAGTTCCTGCGGTTCCGCACGCCCTCGACTTGGCTGTGGTTCGGGGCTCTGTTCTGTTCTGTGTTTGCTCTCCGGCCCACGTGATCTCTCTGGCTAGGGCACCCAGGAAAAGCGAAAAGAAATCGAGTCCGTGTGAGTACTATTCAGGCATCAAGTGGGGATACCTACCAACGACCTCTAACGTGGATCCACCAAGATGGCGGCCGTGTGGGGTTCAGGAGGATCATTTTGCGTTTTCTGGGGGCGCTATTTGCTCTCAATGATTTCACGTGCCTTTGGGGCATGGCTCACGGAGATGGACGTGAAGCAGCAGGGCAGCCACATCTGGCGTCTCGGCCTAGCTAGGGCGGCTCCACGAGTGACCTCTCGGAACCGGGGCTGAGACCGCCATCCCTCCCCGGGCCCCCCTCGGTGGCTGGGTATGGGGGGGAGGAGGGGGAGGTTTCGGAGGGGAGACGGGAGATCTGGGCTTGTGGTTGGGGGCGCGCGGGGCCACACGTGTCATGTCATGATATTCCTGTGACGCTCCAACGAGATACGTGTTATTCTCTCTTCTGCAGATTGCTATCTGTATCTGAATGGAAATGTATTAGACTCTTGAAATCTGAGCCTTGACGAGGGGTGCGCCCTGTACGTCTCGGGCTACAGGCAGCACACGGAAACTGAAGATATCAGGAATCACGTATAAAGGTTCAAGTCAAAGAAACGGACCTAGTTCAGTGGCAGACTTAGTCTTCCTCGCTGCAGCCTCAAGGTAAATGCTGGGGGTACCCAGTCTATTCTTGGGAAGATACAGTGTTTATCTTAACTGTTGCCAGCAGCGCAGCTTCTCCTCTACCGGAGTTGAAATTGAGATTTAGTTCTTGCAGCTAGTAGTTCTTTTTCAGAACATCTATCGGGAAGGATCTGAATAGCTTGTCATGTCCCTGAAAATATACTAGACAACATTTGGTTCAGCTCTCGTACCCAGAGACTGGGGAAATTAAGGTGGCACTAGAAATCGCACCTTTGCGTTATATAGTATCTTTCCTGGAAAACAGGGTGCTCTTAAACTCTAATTGTATCAAACAGTAGCAGGGATAAGAAGTGCACGATCCACAAGTTTCAGTAAAGCCGGCTCTCCCGCGCCTTAACATTGTATACATTGTTAACAAAAGTTTAGAATTGGACACTCGATGGCAACAAAGAGGCATCCTGTTTGGCGTTTCTTTGGACTGCAGCCGGGAGAGGAGCAGAGCCGACTTGTTCAGTCCCCGGTCCCGCTACTCCTAGGCCTTTCCTCACACTTGACCTTGGATGCTCTGGGGCAGGTTGTGTCTGCCACAAGCACTCGATTTGTCCGGAAGCACTGAATCCTCTGTTCGTTGACTTTGTTCCCAGGACTGTCTCAGGAGGTGACGATGTTTTCCCATGGGGGAATCTGTGTCAGAGGCTTGCCAACCATACTTTTCACGTGGTTCATGAAAAGCTCACCCGTCACCGGTCACCTGTCGACTCACCATCCGTACGAGAGTCAGCACCAACACGCCCGGCAGAGCTGAGCGTCAAGAAGGGGTTGCGTGGAAAGAGATTTGTGTGCTTGGTCCTGGTCCTGGTTATAGACAGAAAGTATCAAGGGGGAATAACTCCCAGAATAAGTAGGCTTGCCTGGAATGCGAAATAGTGAGAAGAGGCCTCGCGCTTGGAGGATGGGTCAGAGCTCTAGCCACGGGAGAGTGAAAAGGAAAGGCCCGGGAAAGGGCCGTGGGGCAGGGGACGGTCTGAGCCCAGCACCAGCGGTGAAGGACGAGGAGGCACCTTGAAAGAACGTGCTGTTCGGAGGTTTGTGGTAAGAGCACACCGGTGCTGCTAAAGATGAGGCTTGTGGAACCCAGATGGTGAAGAGGAGCCAGAAACAGGCCAGGAAGGATGAGAATCCTGTGTACTGAGGACCTGCACTTCACCAAGCCCACAGCAAAGGGTGCTGTCTAGATTCAAACCCAGTCACTTGCGCAAACGCCCCTCAGCCACCTCCTCATCTACAAGGCCGACAGATACTCGGTGCGTGAGGTGCGTGTACAGTCTAGGTGGACGGCACTCACATTATCGGGCAACCACACAGCTACTACGTGCTTTGAAAGAACCAACAGTGAGCTGATAGCTTTTTCTGGATCTGCCTATAAGCAAAGATACCGCTCGCTGCATACTGTGGATCTCGACTCCTGTCTCACGTCTCCATGAAGCCGTCAGAAAAGTCCTGTTCGTGCTCCCTCTCAGGCCAGGAATGACACTTAAAGTGTAACGTGCTCACGAAGTCCTCAGAGATTCATGGATTTGAATCGAGAAATTCCACCTGGTCCTTTCGCTCCCGATCCACTCCTGCTCTCACCGCTACTACCACACGGGTCAGACACGAGCGAGTTCCCCTGAATTAGCTTGCACACGTGGGGACGGAGTTAGCTTTCGGCACACGGATATTTAGAAATTCCATGGCAGTAGGCCAGGTATTCACATTATGTATCGGATATTCGCCTAATTTGATAATAAGAGAGCTCAGGCCTCAGGCGTAACTTCAGGCAGATTTCCCCTCCAACAGAAACAGCTCAGATGGGCTGGCAGCCCGAGAAAACGAGCAACTGCCACTGACAGACTGAGACACCCATGGGCTCCCTCCGCGGGGAGACCTTCTGCCAAGGCTTCTCCCTCAAGGGCCGTGACCCAGCCTGCGGGCATCAGCTGAGGAGAAGGGGAGGTGGGTGCCCCGGAAACCAGCCGCGCTCGAGTCAGTCTCCCAGGAGCTCTCATTCCAGCTCTGGACGCTCACTCCCGGGCCTGGGTTCCCACTCCCGCTTTCAGATGGATCCCAGGCCCTTCTTCAGAGAAGTTCCTCCAGATGAGTCCCCAGCCACCAGTGGGCCTCATTCGACCTTGCGGGACCTCCCTCCCCTTCTGAAGCTAGGTTCCGTCTCTCTCTTCACAAAACTTTACGTCCAAAATAGATTGTTAACAGTGACTTGCCGTTTCCTTTTGTTCTCACCATTATTCTGACTACTTGCATTTAATTCCGCTCACCTTCGGATTGCTTATGACACTCCAGGCCACCGGAAAAAAGAGAGTTTCCGTTCTGAGCTCAAAGATCCTCAGGCGGCATTTGGGCCTCACTTTACCTCTGCTGGAGACAGGAAGGTGGCAGGTGACCGGGACCTGCCAAGAGCAGAGCAGAAGCTGTGCCCCTGAGCAGTGGTGCCTGGCTCTCTCTCATTGGTCGCAGAGGGTCTGCAAGATTCGAGGGGGTTCTTGACGGCCCCACCATGCTGGCGAGCCGTGTCGTCTCATCTCATCGGGAATCTGACCCCTCATCAGCAAGCGTAGCCATGTGCCCGCACCCTGAGTCTCTAAACCCTTCCCAGACCATCGCTCGGCCCGCCTTCTCCTCTCGGGCAGAATGAACCTGGGCTTCTCTCCTGGGACAGGTCCTTCTGTGTCATGGGATGTCCTCTTTACTCCTATTGCCGGCAATAGGAGTATTGATGGGCTGCTCATAGGTCAGAGACTCCTCATTCGTATTACCCAGAGGCTTCTCTTCAGTCAGTAAATTTTGTTCCTTTGACGTTAAAGGGATTGCCTTTGAAGACTATCATTTCTGACCTAGTCGCAAACCGTCTCTTTTGAGGAACTTCCTTAGGGTTCCAGGGATTAAGAAAGACAGTTTGCTTCCATTGCAAAGGGCACAGATTCATTCCTCGATTGCAGGATCTAGATCTCCTGTGCCTCACACTCTAGCCAAAAAGGTATATTTTAAATATAAAAGGGCCAAGCATAAACCTACTACTTTCCCTTTCCATTATTATGATAATCATCTAATTCTCTTCAAGGCAACACAAATGTTTCTTACTAACTAGAAGGATCATGTCGCGGAAATTATAAAGAGAAAAACAGGGAATTACTTCATGATATCTCACTATATCCGTCTCTGATCCAGCGTACGAAACATCAAGGAAGTCCACGTGAAATATCATCTTTAAATAGAGCTCTCCGCTTTGAGAGAATAGAACTAAACTCATTAAAACTAAGTTTTCCAGCACGTGGCTGCTTTGAAATCTTGCATCCAACCAACAATTCTGGAACCTATGATAATTCGGAATTGAGTAACCGATGACACAAACACTCTATTAGTCAGGGGGACGTTTTGGATCGCCTGAGTTCTACGTTCTCAATGTTATCAAGCCAGACACAGTCCTCACGGTTTTTCATAGATCTTGTAATATCTTTTTTAAAATTTCAACTTTTTTGAGGTATAATTGAGATACAACATTGCAAGAAATTGAAATATAACTGTGGTGATTTCATGTGTTTACGATGTGAAAGGATTCCTCATCCAGTTAATTCATATCACCTCACATATTTCACCTTCTTTTTTTTTTTCTTCCCTCCATCTTTCCTACTTAGATTTTTATCTTCATATAAGATTTCATTTATACAAAACATGTCAAAAAGATTGCCGTGTTTTACGTGAGATCCTCAGACTCTATTCATCTTATAGCTGAATATTTGTTCCCTTTTACCAACCTCTCCCCATAGCCCTAGTAACCACTTTTCTACTCTCTGTATGAGTTTTACTTTTTCCGGGATGCAATATCAGAGCCAGTCCTGAAATGTCCTCCAATTACAATTCTTCTCTCAGAGTCATCAGTCCATTTTGTGTTCTCTTTCATGTTTTACAACATTACTCCTAACCAGCAATGGAGCGGGTGTGGCAGGCAATGAGCCAAGAAGATTTACAGGGTGGCATCCACTTACTGTGGGAATTAACCACGGCATTGATCAGTCTATCAACCTAGAAAGAGATCACTGGACATTGCACAAAAATTTGCTTATTTCTTTGTAGAAGTTTGGCATTAAACTAAACCCTTAGTTTGGGATGGGATGGGATGGGGTGGGATGGGATGGGATGGGATGGGATGGGGTGGGGGGTGGGGGGTGGAGGAAACGGGAGCACCCAGAACGAGGAGGAGGCTGTCGGCCGTGCCGAGACACGGAAACATCGCACGGCTGGGGACCCGTTCCCATCGTCTTCCCCGGGGTGTGAAAGAGACTTGGCCTCCCGTCTCCTGAGAGTTCATCTCCCCAGCAACAACGGTCAGGCAAGCTGTCGGGTGTGTGTGTGTTGCGGGGGGTTGGGGGGCGGGGTGGGGAGAAAAAAGAAGACACCTTTCAAGTGAAAGGAGGGAGCGTAAAGGTCACTGAACCCTCTGACAGCGGCCTTCCATTTTCCAGACCAGTGACACGTTCCCCCAAGTCGCCCGGTTCCAGAAAACGCTTTTCGGAAACAGAATCCTCGGGGCCCGCGAACTCCTGAGGAATCCTCGGATGAGCTTCCGGGCCAGGCTATACCGTAGGCAGCGTGCTTCCCCTGAAGCCAAAGCCACGGGCTCCAGAGGGCCGCGTCCAAGAAGCTGATCTCGTACGGAACCCGGTGTCTTCTTCTCTAGGACACTCCTAGAAGCAGCAAGAGCGCCAGTTTGTGAGACTCGAAGGTGAAGCCGGCACGACGTAAACCCAGCGATGTGTGCGGTCAGAGGCCCATCTAGATTCGAGCTCCAGTTCTGGAGGGGAGCAGTGGGGACAGGAGGGTGGCCTGCGAGTCCGCCGTCCCGTCCCCACTCCTCCTGTGAACATCCGCCCCGTGGAAGGTGTCGAGGAACCGCATGACCTGACCTGCGGGGTGAACCGTCGCCAAAGACAAAGAATTCCTCCAGCCAGGCGTTGTCCGCAGCCACGAACCCCTTCCCTCCGTCGCCCGGCCTTTCAGAATGCCACGTGGAGCCCTCTCGAGACGTGTGGGGCTTGGAGGTATGGGCCCCCGAATTCTCCTCGCCCGGCCCTGCAAGAAACCATTCCGTGCCTGCCCCACATGAAGACTTCTCGGGCTTTTCGGTGGACCGGGCCTCCCAGGGTGCCCCTGCACCCGGCACCCTGCGACACCCCGAGAGATCCCACGGAGAAACGTCTCCGGCCACTCGCGCGGCACCTGCCTCGCTGGCGGGCGCCCCTTCCAACCTCCCCAGAGATACGTGAGCACGGACGCTTCTTCCCCATCTGGGTCCCCTCACAGGCTCTGTGAGTTCCTGCGGTTCCGCACGCCCTCGACTTGGCTGTGGTTCGGGGCTCTGTTCTGTTCTGTGTTTGCTCTCCGGCCCACGTGATCTCTCTGGCTAGGGCACCCAGGAAAAGCGAAAAGAAATCGAGTCCGTGTGAGTACTATTCAGGCATCAAGTGGGGATACCTACCAACGACCTCTAACGTGGATCCACCAAGATGGCGGCCGTGTGGGGTTCAGGAGGATCATTTTGCGTTTTCTGGGGGCGCTATTTGCTCTCAATGATTTCACGTGCCTTTGGGGCATGGCTCACGGAGATGGACGTGAAGCAGCAGGGCAGCCACATCTGGCGTCTCGGCCTAGCTAGGGCGGCTCCACGAGTGACCTCTCGGAACCGGGGCTGAGACCGCCATCCCTCCCCGGGCCCCCCTCGGTGGCTGGGTATGGGGGGGAGGAGGGGGAGGTTTCGGAGGGGAGACGGGAGATCTGGGCTTGTGGTTGGGGGCGCGCGGGGCCACACGTGTCATGTCATGATATTCCTGTGACGCTCCAACGAGATACGTGTTATTCTCTCTTCTGCAGATTGCTATCTGTATCTGAATGGAAATGTATTAGACTCTTGAAATCTGAGCCTTGACGAGGGGTGCGCCCTGTACGTCTCGGGCTACAGGCAGCACACGGAAACTGAAGATATCAGGAATCACGTATAAAGGTTCAAGTCAAAGAAACGGACCTAGTTCAGTGGCAGACTTAGTCTTCCTCGCTGCAGCCTCAAGGTAAATGCTGGGGGTACCCAGTCTATTCTTGGGAAGATACAGTGTTTATCTTAACTGTTGCCAGCAGCGCAGCTTCTCCTCTACCGGAGTTGAAATTGAGATTTAGTTCTTGCAGCTAGTAGTTCTTTTTCAGAACATCTATCGGGAAGGATCTGAATAGCTTGTCATGTCCCTGAAAATATACTAGACAACATTTGGTTCAGCTCTCGTACCCAGAGACTGGGGAAATTAAGGTGGCACTAGAAATCGCACCTTTGCGTTATATAGTATCTTTCCTGGAAAACAGGGTGCTCTTAAACTCTAATTGTATCAAACAGTAGCAGGGATAAGAAGTGCACGATCCACAAGTTTCAGTAAAGCCGGCTCTCCCGCGCCTTAACATTGTATACATTGTTAACAAAAGTTTAGAATTGGACACTCGATGGCAACAAAGAGGCATCCTGTTTGGCGTTTCTTTGGACTGCAGCCGGGAGAGGAGCAGAGCCGACTTGTTCAGTCCCCGGTCCCGCTACTCCTAGGCCTTTCCTCACACTTGACCTTGGATGCTCTGGGGCAGGTTGTGTCTGCCACAAGCACTCGATTTGTCCGGAAGCACTGAATCCTCTGTTCATTGACTTTGTTCCCAGGACTGTCTCAGGAGGTGACGATGTTTTCCCATGGGGGAATCTGTGTCAGAGGCTTGCCAACCATACTTTTCACGTGGTTCATGAAAAGCTCACCCGTCACCGGTCACCTGTCGACTCACCATCCGTACGAGAGTCAGCACCAACACGCCCGGCAGAGCTGAGCGTCAAGAAGGGGTTGCGTGGAAAGAGATTTGTGTGCTTGGTCCTGGTCCTGGTTATAGACAGAAAGTATCAAGGGGGAATAACTCCCAGAATAAGTAGGCTTGCCTGGAATGCGAAATAGTGAGAAGAGGCCTCGCGCTTGGAGGATGGGTCAGAGCTCTAGCCACGGGAGAGTGAAAAGGAAAGGCCCGGGAAAGGGCCGTGGGGCAGGGGACGGTCTGAGCCCAGCACCAGCGGTGAAGGACGAGGAGGCACCTTGAAAGAACGTGCTGTTCGGAGGTTTGTGGTAAGAGCACACCGGTGCTGCTAAAGATGAGGCTTGTGGAACCCAGATGGTGAAGAGGAGCCAGAAACAGGCCAGGAAGGATGAGAATCCTGTGTACTGAGGACCTGCACTTCACCAAGCCCACAGCAAAGGGTGCTGTCTAGATTCAAACCCAGTCACTTGCGCAAACGCCCCTCAGCCACCTCCTCATCTACAAGGCCGACAGATACTCGGTGCGTGAGGTGCGTGTACAGTCTAGGTGGACGGCACTCACATTATCGGGCAACCACACAGCTACTACGTGCTTTGAAAGAACCAACAGTGAGCTGATAGCTTTTTCTGGATCTGCCTATAAGCAAAGATACCGCTCGCTGCATACTGTGGATCTCGACTCCTGTCTCACGTCTCCATGAAGCCGTCAGAAAAGTCCTGTTCGTGCTCCCTCTCAGGCCAGGAATGACACTTAAAGTGTAACGTGCTCACGAAGTCCTCAGAGATTCATGGATTTGAATCGAGAAATTCCACCTGGTCCTTTCGCTCCCGATCCACTCCTGCTCTCACCGCTACTACCACACGGGTCAGACACGAGCGAGTTCCCCTGAATTAGCTTGCACACGTGGGGACGGAGTTAGCTTTCGGCACACGGATATTTAGAAATTCCATGGCAGTAGGCCAGGTATTCACATTATGTATCGGATATTCGCCTAATTTGATAATAAGAGAGCTCAGGCCTCAGGCGTAACTTCAGGCAGATTTCCCCTCCAACAGAAACAGCTCAGATGGGCTGGCAGCCCGAGAAAACGAGCAACTGCCACTGACAGACTGAGACACCCATGGGCTCCCTCCGCGGGGAGACCTTCTGCCAAGGCTTCTCCCTCAAGGGCCGTGACCCAGCCTGCGGGCATCAGCTGAGGAGAAGGGGAGGTGGGTGCCCCGGAAACCAGCCGCGCTCGAGTCAGTCTCCCAGGAGCTCTCATTCCAGCTCTGGACGCTCACTCCCGGGCCTGGGTTCCCACTCCCGCTTTCAGATGGATCCCAGGCCCTTCTTCAGAGAAGTTCCTCCAGATGAGTCCCCAGCCACCAGTGGGCCTCATTCGACCTTGCGGGACCTCCCTCCCCTTCTGAAGCTAGGTTCCGTCTCTCTCTTCACAAAACTTTACGTCCAAAATAGATTGTTAACAGTGACTTGCCGTTTCCTTTTGTTCTCACCATTATTCTGACTACTTGCATTTAATTCCGCTCACCTTCGGATTGCTTATGACACTCCAGGCCACCGGAAAAAAGAGAGTTTCCGTTCTGAGCTCAAAGATCCTCAGGCGGCATTTGGGCCTCACTTTACCTCTGCTGGAGACAGGAAGGTGGCAGGTGACCGGGACCTGCCAAGAGCAGAGCAGAAGCTGTGCCCCTGAGCAGTGGTGCCTGGCTCTCTCTCATTGGTCGCAGAGGGTCTGCAAGATTCGAGGGGGTTCTTGACGGCCCCACCATGCTGGCGAGCCGTGTCGTCTCATCTCATCGGGAATCTGACCCCTCATCAGCAAGCGTAGCCATGTGCCCGCACCCTGAGTCTCTAAACCCTTCCCAGACCATCGCTCGGCCCGCCTTCTCCTCTCGGGCAGAATGAACCTGGGCTTCTCTCCTGGGACAGGTCCTTCTGTGTCATGGGATGTCCTCTTTACTCCTATTGCCGGCAATAGGAGTATTGATGGGCTGCTCATAGGTCAGAGACTCCTCATTCGTATTACCCAGAGGCTTCTCTTCAGTCAGTAAATTTTGTTCCTTTGACGTTAAAGGGATTGCCTTTGAAGACTATCATTTCTGACCTAGTCGCAAACCGTCTCTTTTGAGGAACTTCCTTAGGGTTCCAGGGATTAAGAAAGACAGTTTGCTTCCATTGCAAAGGGCACAGATTCATTCCTCGATTGCAGGATCTAGATCTCCTGTGCCTCACACTCTAGCCAAAAAGGTATATTTTAAATATAAAAGGGCCAAGCATAAACCTACTACTTTCCCTTTCCATTATTATGATAATCATCTAATTCTCTTCAAGGCAACACAAATGTTTCTTACTAACTAGAAGGATCATGTCGCGGAAATTATAAAGAGAAAAACAGGGAATTACTTCATGATATCTCACTATATCCGTCTCTGATCCAGCGTACGAAACATCAAGGAAGTCCACGTGAAATATCATCTTTAAATAGAGCTCTCCGCTTTGAGAGAATAGAACTAAACTCATTAAAACTAAGTTTTCCAGCACGTGGCTGCTTTGAAATCTTGCATCCAACCAACAATTCTGGAACCTATGATAATTCGGAATTGAGTAACCGATGACACAAACACTCTATTAGTCAGGGGGACGTTTTGGATCGCCTGAGTTCTACGTTCTCAATGTTATCAAGCCAGACACAGTCCTCACGGTTTTTCATAGATCTTGTAATATCTTTTTTAAAATTTCAACTTTTTTGAGGTATAATTGAGATACAACATTGCAAGAAATTGAAATATAACTGTGGTGATTTCATGTGTTTACGATGTGAAAGGATTCCTCATCCAGTTAATTCATATCACCTCACATATTTCACCTTCTTTTTTTTTTTCTTCCCTCCATCTTTCCTACTTAGATTTTTATCTTCATATAAGATTTCATTTATACAAAACATGTCAAAAAGATTGCCGTGTTTTACGTGAGATCCTCAGACTCTATTCATCTTATAGCTGAATATTTGTTCCCTTTTACCAACCTCTCCCCATAGCCCTAGTAACCACTTTTCTACTCTCTGTATGAGTTTTACTTTTTCCGGGATGCAATATCAGAGCCAGTCCTGAAATGTCCTCCAATTACAATTCTTCTCTCAGAGTCATCAGTCCATTTTGTGTTCTCTTTCATGTTTTACAACATTACTCCTAACCAGCAATGGAGCGGGTGTGGCAGGCAATGAGCCAAGAAGATTTACAGGGTGGCATCCACTTACTGTGGGAATTAACCACGGCATTGATCAGTCTATCAACCTAGAAAGAGATCACTGGACATTGCACAAAAATTTGCTTATTTCTTTGTAGAAGTTTGGCATTAAACTAAACCCTTAGTTTGGGATGGGATGGGATGGGGTGGGATGGGATGGGATGGGATGGGATGGGGTGGGGGGTGGGGGGTGGAGGAAACGGGAGCACCCAGAACGAGGAGGAGGCTGTCGGCCGTGCCGAGACACGGAAACATCGCACGGCTGGGGACCCGTTCCCATCGTCTTCCCCGGGGTGTGAAAGAGACTTGGCCTCCCGTCTCCTGAGAGTTCATCTCCCCAGCAACAACGGTCAGGCAAGCTGTCGGGTGTGTGTGTGTTGCGGGGGGTTGGGGGGCGGGGTGGGGAGAAAAAAGAAGACACCTTTCAAGTGAAAGGAGGGAGCGTAAAGGTCACTGAACCCTCTGACAGCGGCCTTCCATTTTCCAGACCAGTGACACGTTCCCCCAAGTCGCCCGGTTCCAGAAAACGCTTTTCGGAAACAGAATCCTCGGGGCCCGCGAACTCCTGAGGAATCCTCGGATGAGCTTCCGGGCCAGGCTATACCGTAGGCAGCGTGCTTCCCCTGAAGCCAAAGCCACGGGCTCCAGAGGGCCGCGTCCAAGAAGCTGATCTCGTACGGAACCCGGTGTCTTCTTCTCTAGGACACTCCTAGAAGCAGCAAGAGCGCCAGTTTGTGAGACTCGAAGGTGAAGCCGGCACGACGTAAACCCAGCGATGTGTGCGGTCAGAGGCCCATCTAGATTCGAGCTCCAGTTCTGGAGGGGAGCAGTGGGGACAGGAGGGTGGCCTGCGAGTCCGCCGTCCCGTCCCCACTCCTCCTGTGAACATCCGCCCCGTGGAAGGTGTCGAGGAACCGCATGACCTGACCTGCGGGGTGAACCGTCGCCAAAGACAAAGAATTCCTCCAGCCAGGCGTTGTCCGCAGCCACGAACCCCTTCCCTCCGTCGCCCGGCCTTTCAGAATGCCACGTGGAGCCCTCTCGAGACGTGTGGGGCTTGGAGGTATGGGCCCCCGAATTCTCCTCGCCCGGCCCTGCAAGAAACCATTCCGTGCCTGCCCCACATGAAGACTTCTCGGGCTTTTCGGTGGACCGGGCCTCCCAGGGTGCCCCTGCACCCGGCACCCTGCGACACCCCGAGAGATCCCACGGAGAAACGTCTCCGGCCACTCGCGCGGCACCTGCCTCGCTGGCGGGCGCCCCTTCCAACCTCCCCAGAGATACGTGAGCACGGACGCTTCTTCCCCATCTGGGTCCCCTCACAGGCTCTGTGAGTTCCTGCGGTTCCGCACGCCCTCGACTTGGCTGTGGTTCGGGGCTCTGTTCTGTTCTGTGTTTGCTCTCCGGCCCACGTGATCTCTCTGGCTAGGGCACCCAGGAAAAGCAAAAAGAAATCGAGTCCGTGTGAGTACTATTCAGGCATCAAGTGGGGATACCTACCAACGACCTCTAACGTGGATCCACCAAGATGGCGGCCGTGTGGGGTTCAGGAGGATCATTTTGCGTTTTCTGGGGGCGCTATTTGCTCTCAATGATTTCACGTGCCTTTGGGGCATGGCTCACGGAGATGGACGTGAAGCAGCAGGGCAGCCACATCTGGCGTCTCGGCCTAGCTAGGGCGGCTCCACGAGTGACCTCTCGGAACCGGGGCTGAGACCGCCATCCCTCCCCGGGCCCCCCTCGGTGGCTGGGTATGGGGGGGAGGAGGGGGAGGTTTCGGAGGGGAGACGGGAGATCTGGGCTTGTGGTTGGGGGCGCGCGGGGCCACACGTGTCATGTCATGATATTCCTGTGACGCTCCAACGAGATACGTGTTATTCTCTCTTCTGCAGATTGCTATCTGTATCTGAATGGAAATGTATTAGACTCTTGAAATCTGAGCCTTGACGAGGGGTGCGCCCTGTACGTCTCGGGCTACAGGCAGCACACGGAAACTGAAGATATCAGGAATCACGTATAAAGGTTCAAGTCAAAGAAACGGACCTAGTTCAGTGGCAGACTTAGTCTTCCTCGCTGCAGCCTCAAGGTAAATGCTGGGGGTACCCAGTCTATTCTTGGGAAGATACAGTGTTTATCTTAACTGTTGCCAGCAGCGCAGCTTCTCCTCTACCGGAGTTGAAATTGAGATTTAGTTCTTGCAGCTAGTAGTTCTTTTTCAGAACATCTATCGGGAAGGATCTGAATAGCTTGTCATGTCCCTGAAAATATACTAGACAACATTTGGTTCAGCTCTCGTACCCAGAGACTGGGGAAATTAAGGTGGCACTAGAAATCGCACCTTTGCGTTATATAGTATCTTTCCTGGAAAACAGGGTGCTCTTAAACTCTAATTGTATCAAACAGTAGCAGGGATAAGAAGTGCACGATCCACAAGTTTCAGTAAAGCCGGCTCTCCCGCGCCTTAACATTGTATACATTGTTAACAAAAGTTTAGAATTGGACACTCGATGGCAACAAAGAGGCATCCTGTTTGGCGTTTCTTTGGACTGCAGCCGGGAGAGGAGCAGAGCCGACTTGTTCAGTCCCCGGTCCCGCTACTCCTAGGCCTTTCCTCACACTTGACCTTGGATGCTCTGGGGCAGGTTGTGTCTGCCACAAGCACTCGATTTGTCCGGAAGCACTGAATCCTCTGTTCGTTGACTTTGTTCCCAGGACTGTCTCAGGAGGTGACGATGTTTTCCCATGGGGGAATCTGTGTCAGAGGCTTGCCAACCATACTTTTCACGTGGTTCATGAAAAGCTCACCCGTCACCGGTCACCTGTCGACTCACCATCCGTACGAGAGTCAGCACCAACACGCCCGGCAGAGCTGAGCGTCAAGAAGGGGTTGCGTGGAAAGAGATTTGTGTGCTTGGTCCTGGTCCTGGTTATAGACAGAAAGTATCAAGGGGGAATAACTCCCAGAATAAGTAGGCTTGCCTGGAATGCGAAATAGTGAGAAGAGGCCTCGCGCTTGGAGGATGGGTCAGAGCTCTAGCCACGGGAGAGTGAAAAGGAAAGGCCCGGGAAAGGGCCGTGGGGCAGGGGACGGTCTGAGCCCAGCACCAGCGGTGAAGGACGAGGAGGCACCTTGAAAGAACGTGCTGTTCGGAGGTTTGTGGTAAGAGCACACCGGTGCTGCTAAAGATGAGGCTTGTGGAACCCAGATGGTGAAGAGGAGCCAGAAACAGGCCAGGAAGGATGAGAATCCTGTGTACTGAGGACCTGCACTTCACCAAGCCCACAGCAAAGGGTGCTGTCTAGATTCAAACCCAGTCACTTGCGCAAACGCCCCTCAGCCACCTCCTCATCTACAAGGCCGACAGATACTCGGTGCGTGAGGTGCGTGTACAGTCTAGGTGGACGGCACTCACATTATCGGGCAACCACACAGCTACTACGTGCTTTGAAAGAACCAACAGTGAGCTGATAGCTTTTTCTGGATCTGCCTATAAGCAAAGATACCGCTCGCTGCATACTGTGGATCTCGACTCCTGTCTCACGTCTCCATGAAGCCGTCAGAAAAGTCCTGTTCGTGCTCCCTCTCAGGCCAGGAATGACACTTAAAGTGTAACGTGCTCACGAAGTCCTCAGAGATTCATGGATTTGAATCGAGAAATTCCACCTGGTCCTTTCGCTCCCGATCCACTCCTGCTCTCACCGCTACTACCACACGGGTCAGACACGAGCGAGTTCCCCTGAATTAGCTTGCACACGTGGGGACGGAGTTAGCTTTCGGCACACGGATATTTAGAAATTCCATGGCAGTAGGCCAGGTATTCACATTATGTATCGGATATTCGCCTAATTTGATAATAAGAGAGCTCAGGCCTCAGGCGTAACTTCAGGCAGATTTCCCCTCCAACAGAAACAGCTCAGATGGGCTGGCAGCCCGAGAAAACGAGCAACTGCCACTGACAGACTGAGACACCCATGGGCTCCCTCCGCGGGGAGACCTTCTGCCAAGGCTTCTCCCTCAAGGGCCGTGACCCAGCCTGCGGGCATCAGCTGAGGAGAAGGGGAGGTGGGTGCCCCGGAAACCAGCCGCGCTCGAGTCAGTCTCCCAGGAGCTCTCATTCCAGCTCTGGACGCTCACTCCCGGGCCTGGGTTCCCACTCCCGCTTTCAGATGGATCCCAGGCCCTTCTTCAGAGAAGTTCCTCCAGATGAGTCCCCAGCCACCAGTGGGCCTCATTCGACCTTGCGGGACCTCCCTCCCCTTCTGAAGCTAGGTTCCGTCTCTCTCTTCACAAAACTTTACGTCCAAAATAGATTGTTAACAGTGACTTGCCGTTTCCTTTTGTTCTCACCATTATTCTGACTACTTGCATTTAATTCCGCTCACCTTCGGATTGCTTATGACACTCCAGGCCACCGGAAAAAAGAGAGTTTCCGTTCTGAGCTCAAAGATCCTCAGGCGGCATTTGGGCCTCACTTTACCTCTGCTGGAGACAGGAAGGTGGCAGGTGACCGGGACCTGCCAAGAGCAGAGCAGAAGCTGTGCCCCTGAGCAGTGGTGCCTGGCTCTCTCTCATTGGTCGCAGAGGGTCTGCAAGATTCGAGGGGGTTCTTGACGGCCCCACCATGCTGGCGAGCCGTGTCGTCTCATCTCATCGGGAATCTGACCCCTCATCAGCAAGCGTAGCCATGTGCCCGCACCCTGAGTCTCTAAACCCTTCCCAGACCATCGCTCGGCCCGCCTTCTCCTCTCGGGCAGAATGAACCTGGGCTTCTCTCCTGGGACAGGTCCTTCTGTGTCATGGGATGTCCTCTTTACTCCTATTGCCGGCAATAGGAGTATTGATGGGCTGCTCATAGGTCAGAGACTCCTCATTCGTATTACCCAGAGGCTTCTCTTCAGTCAGTAAATTTTGTTCCTTTGACGTTAAAGGGATTGCCTTTGAAGACTATCATTTCTGACCTAGTCGCAAACCGTCTCTTTTGAGGAACTTCCTTAGGGTTCCAGGGATTAAGAAAGACAGTTTGCTTCCATTGCAAAGGGCACAGATTCATTCCTCGATTGCAGGATCTAGATCTCCTGTGCCTCACACTCTAGCCAAAAAGGTATATTTTAAATATAAAAGGGCCAAGCATAAACCTACTACTTTCCCTTTCCATTATTATGATAATCATCTAATTCTCTTCAAGGCAACACAAATGTTTCTTACTAACTAGAAGGATCATGTCGCGGAAATTATAAAGAGAAAAACAGGGAATTACTTCATGATATCTCACTATATCCGTCTCTGATCCAGCGTACGAAACATCAAGGAAGTCCACGTGAAATATCATCTTTAAATAGAGCTCTCCGCTTTGAGAGAATAGAACTAAACTCATTAAAACTAAGTTTTCCAGCACGTGGCTGCTTTGAAATCTTGCATCCAACCAACAATTCTGGAACCTATGATAATTCGGAATTGAGTAACCGATGACACAAGCACTCTATTAGTCAGGGGGACGTTTTGGATCGCCTGAGTTCTACGTTCTCAATGTTATCAAGCCAGACACAGTCCTCACGGTTTTTCATAGATCTTGTAATATCTTTTTTAAAATTTCAACTTTTTTGAGGTATAATTGAGATACAACATTGCAAGAAATTGAAATATAACTGTGGTGATTTCATGTGTTTACGATGTGAAAGGATTCCTCATCCAGTTAATTCATATCACCTCACATATTTCACCTTCTTTTTTTTTTTCTTCCCTCCATCTTTCCTACTTAGATTTTTATCTTCATATAAGATTTCATTTATACAAAACATGTCAAAAAGATTGCCGTGTTTTACGTGAGATCCTCAGACTCTATTCATCTTATAGCTGAATATTTGTTCCCTTTTACCAACCTCTCCCCATAGCCCTAGTAACCACTTTTCTACTCTCTGTATGAGTTTTACTTTTTCCGGGATGCAATATCAGAGCCAGTCCTGAAATGTCCTCCAATTACAATTCTTCTCTCAGAGTCATCAGTCCATTTTGTGTTCTCTTTCATGTTTTACAACATTACTCCTAACCAGCAATGGAGCGGGTGTGGCAGGCAATGAGCCAAGAAGATTTACAGGGTGGCATCCACTTACTGTGGGAATTAACCACGGCATTGATCAGTCTATCAACCTAGAAAGAGATCACTGGACATTGCACAAAAATTTGCTTATTTCTTTGTAGAAGTTTGGCATTAAACTAAACCCTTAGTTTGGGATGGGATGGGATGGGGTGGGATGGGATGGGATGGGATGGGATGGGGTGGGGGGTGGGGGGTGGAGGAAACGGGAGCACCCAGAACGAGGAGGAGGCTGTCGGCCGTGCCGAGACACGGAAACATCGCACGGCTGGGGACCCGTTCCCATCGTCTTCCCCGGGGTGTGAAAGAGACTTGGCCTCCCGTCTCCTGAGAGTTCATCTCCCCAGCAACAACGGTCAGGCAAGCTGTCGGGTGTGTGTGTGTTGCGGGGGGTTGGGGGGCGGGGTGGGGAGAAAAAAGAAGACACCTTTCAAGTGAAAGGAGGGAGCGTAAAGGTCACTGAACCCTCTGACAGCGGCCTTCCATTTTCCAGACCAGTGACACGTTCCCCCAAGTCGCCCGGTTCCAGAAAACGCTTTTCGGAAACAGAATCCTCGGGGCCCGCGAACTCCTGAGGAATCCTCGGATGAGCTTCCGGGCCAGGCTATACCGTAGGCAGCGTGCTTCCCCTGAAGCCAAAGCCACGGGCTCCAGAGGGCCGCGTCCAAGAAGCTGATCTCGTACGGAACCCGGTGTCTTCTTCTCTAGGACACTCCTAGAAGCAGCAAGAGCGCCAGTTTGTGAGACTCGAAGGTGAAGCCGGCACGACGTAAACCCAGCGATGTGTGCGGTCAGAGGCCCATCTAGATTCGAGCTCCAGTTCTGGAGGGGAGCAGTGGGGACAGGAGGGTGGCCTGCGAGTCCGCCGTCCCGTCCCCACTCCTCCTGTGAACATCCGCCCCGTGGAAGGTGTCGAGGAACCGCATGACCTGACCTGCGGGGTGAACCGTCGCCAAAGACAAAGAATTCCTCCAGCCAGGCGTTGTCCGCAGCCACGAACCCCTTCCCTCCGTCGCCCGGCCTTTCAGAATGCCACGTGGAGCCCTCTCGAGACGTGTGGGGCTTGGAGGTATGGGCCCCCGAATTCTCCTCGCCCGGCCCTGCAAGAAACCATTCCGTGCCTGCCCCACATGAAGACTTCTCGGGCTTTTCGGTGGACCGGGCCTCCCAGGGTGCCCCTGCACCCGGCACCCTGCGACACCCCGAGAGATCCCACGGAGAAACGTCTCCGGCCACTCGCGCGGCACCTGCCTCGCTGGCGGGCGCCCCTTCCAACCTCCCCAGAGATACGTGAGCACGGACGCTTCTTCCCCATCTGGGTCCCCTCACAGGCTCTGTGAGTTCCTGCGGTTCCGCACGCCCTCGACTTGGCTGTGGTTCGGGGCTCTGTTCTGTTCTGTGTTTGCTCTCCGGCCCACGTGATCTCTCTGGCTAGGGCACCCAGGAAAAGCGAAAAGAAATCGAGTCCGTGTGAGTACTATTCAGGCATCAAGTGGGGATACCTACCAACGACCTCTAACGTGGATCCACCAAGATGGCGGCCGTGTGGGGTTCAGGAGGATCATTTTGCGTTTTCTGGGGGCGCTATTTGCTCTCAATGATTTCACGTGCCTTTGGGGCATGGCTCACGGAGATGGACGTGAAGCAGCAGGGCAGCCACATCTGGCGTCTCGGCCTAGCTAGGGCGGCTCCACGAGTGACCTCTCGGAACCGGGGCTGAGACCGCCATCCCTCCCCGGGCCCCCCTCGGTGGCTGGGTATGGGGGGGAGGAGGGGGAGGTTTCGGAGGGGAGACGGGAGATCTGGGCTTGTGGTTGGGGGCGCGCGGGGCCACACGTGTCATGTCATGATATTCCTGTGACGCTCCAACGAGATACGTGTTATTCTCTCTTCTGCAGATTGCTATCTGTATCTGAATGGAAATGTATTAGACTCTTGAAATCTGAGCCTTGACGAGGGGTGCGCCCTGTACGTCTCGGGCTACAGGCAGCACACGGAAACTGAAGATATCAGGAATCACGTATAAAGGTTCAAGTCAAAGAAACGGACCTAGTTCAGTGGCAGACTTAGTCTTCCTCGCTGCAGCCTCAAGGTAAATGCTGGGGGTACCCAGTCTATTCTTGGGAAGATACAGTGTTTATCTTAACTGTTGCCAGCAGCGCAGCTTCTCCTCTACCGGAGTTGAAATTGAGATTTAGTTCTTGCAGCTAGTAGTTCTTTTTCAGAACATCTATCGGGAAGGATCTGAATAGCTTGTCATGTCCCTGAAAATATACTAGACAACATTTGGTTCAGCTCTCGTACCCAGAGACTGGGGAAATTAAGGTGGCACTAGAAATCGCACCTTTGCGTTATATAGTATCTTTCCTGGAAAACAGGGTGCTCTTAAACTCTAATTGTATCAAACAGTAGCAGGGATAAGAAGTGCACGATCCACAAGTTTCAGTAAAGCCGGCTCTCCCGCGCCTTAACATTGTATACATTGTTAACAAAAGTTTAGAATTGGACACTCGATGGCAACAAAGAGGCATCCTGTTTGGCGTTTCTTTGGACTGCAGCCGGGAGAGGAGCAGAGCCGACTTGTTCAGTCCCCGGTCCCGCTACTCCTAGGCCTTTCCTCACACTTGACCTTGGATGCTCTGGGGCAGGTTGTGTCTGCCACAAGCACTCGATTTGTCCGGAAGCACTGAATCCTCTGTTCGTTGACTTTGTTCCCAGGACTGTCTCAGGAGGTGACGATGTTTTCCCATGGGGGAATCTGTGTCAGAGGCTTGCCAACCATACTTTTCACGTGGTTCATGAAAAGCTCACCCGTCACCGGTCACCTGTCGACTCACCATCCGTACGAGAGTCAGCACCAACACGCCCGGCAGAGCTGAGCGTCAAGAAGGGGTTGCGTGGAAAGAGATTTGTGTGCTTGGTCCTGGTCCTGGTTATAGACAGAAAGTATCAAGGGGGAATAACTCCCAGAATAAGTAGGCTTGCCTGGAATGCGAAATAGTGAGAAGAGGCCTCGCGCTTGGAGGATGGGTCAGAGCTCTAGCCACGGGAGAGTGAAAAGGAAAGGCCCGGGAAAGGGCCGTGGGGCAGGGGACGGTCTGAGCCCAGCACCAGCGGTGAAGGACGAGGAGGCACCTTGAAAGAACGTGCTGTTCGGAGGTTTGTGGTAAGAGCACACCGGTGCTGCTAAAGATGAGGCTTGTGGAACCCAGATGGTGAAGAGGAGCCAGAAACAGGCCAGGAAGGATGAGAATCCTGTGTACTGAGGACCTGCACTTCACCAAGCCCACAGCAAAGGGTGCTGTCTAGATTCAAACCCAGTCACTTGCGCAAACGCCCCTCAGCCACCTCCTCATCTACAAGGCCGACAGATACTCGGTGCGTGAGGTGCGTGTACAGTCTAGGTGGACGGCACTCACATTATCGGGCAACCACACAGCTACTACGTGCTTTGAAAGAACCAACAGTGAGCTGATAGCTTTTTCTGGATCTGCCTATAAGCAAAGATACCGCTCGCTGCATACTGTGGATCTCGACTCCTGTCTCACGTCTCCATGAAGCCGTCAGAAAAGTCCTGTTCGTGCTCCCTCTCAGGCCAGGAATGACACTTAAAGTGTAACGTGCTCACGAAGTCCTCAGAGATTCATGGATTTGAATCGAGAAATTCCACCTGGTCCTTTCGCTCCCGATCCACTCCTGCTCTCACCGCTACTACCACACGGGTCAGACACGAGCGAGTTCCCCTGAATTAGCTTGCACACGTGGGGACGGAGTTAGCTTTCGGCACACGGATATTTAGAAATTCCATGGCAGTAGGCCAGGTATTCACATTATGTATCGGATATTCGCCTAATTTGATAATAAGAGAGCTCAGGCCTCAGGCGTAACTTCAGGCAGATTTCCCCTCCAACAGAAACAGCTCAGATGGGCTGGCAGCCCGAGAAAACGAGCAACTGCCACTGACAGACTGAGACACCCATGGGCTCCCTCCGCGGGGAGACCTTCTGCCAAGGCTTCTCCCTCAAGGGCCGTGACCCAGCCTGCGGGCATCAGCTGAGGAGAAGGGGAGGTGGGTGCCCCGGAAACCAGCCGCGCTCGAGTCAGTCTCCCAGGAGCTCTCATTCCAGCTCTGGACGCTCACTCCCGGGCCTGGGTTCCCACTCCCGCTTTCAGATGGATCCCAGGCCCTTCTTCAGAGAAGTTCCTCCAGATGAGTCCCCAGCCACCAGTGGGCCTCATTCGACCTTGCGGGACCTCCCTCCCCTTCTGAAGCTAGGTTCCGTCTCTCTCTTCACAAAACTTTACGTCCAAAATAGATTGTTAACAGTGACTTGCCGTTTCCTTTTGTTCTCACCATTATTCTGACTACTTGCATTTAATTCCGCTCACCTTCGGATTGCTTATGACACTCCAGGCCACCGGAAAAAAGAGAGTTTCCGTTCTGAGCTCAAAGATCCTCAGGCGGCATTTGGGCCTCACTTTACCTCTGCTGGAGACAGGAAGGTGGCAGGTGACCGGGACCTGCCAAGAGCAGAGCAGAAGCTGTGCCCCTGAGCAGTGGTGCCTGGCTCTCTCTCATTGGTCGCAGAGGGTCTGCAAGATTCGAGGGGGTTCTTGACGGCCCCACCATGCTGGCGAGCCGTGTCGTCTCATCTCATCGGGAATCTGACCCCTCATCAGCAAGCGTAGCCATGTGCCCGCACCCTGAGTCTCTAAACCCTTCCCAGACCATCGCTCGGCCCGCCTTCTCCTCTCGGGCAGAATGAACCTGGGCTTCTCTCCTGGGACAGGTCCTTCTGTGTCATGGGATGTCCTCTTTACTCCTATTGCCGGCAATAGGAGTATTGATGGGCTGCTCATAGGTCAGAGACTCCTCATTCGTATTACCCAGAGGCTTCTCTTCAGTCAGTAAATTTTGTTCCTTTGACGTTAAAGGGATTGCCTTTGAAGACTATCATTTCTGACCTAGTCGCAAACCGTCTCTTTTGAGGAACTTCCTTAGGGTTCCAGGGATTAAGAAAGACAGTTTGCTTCCATTGCAAAGGGCACAGATTCATTCCTCGATTGCAGGATCTAGATCTCCTGTGCCTCACACTCTAGCCAAAAAGGTATATTTTAAATATAAAAGGGCCAAGCATAAACCTACTACTTTCCCTTTCCATTATTATGATAATCATCTAATTCTCTTCAAGGCAACACAAATGTTTCTTACTAACTAGAAGGATCATGTCGCGGAAATTATAAAGAGAAAAACAGGGAATTACTTCATGATATCTCACTATATCCGTCTCTGATCCAGCGTACGAAACATCAAGGAAGTCCACGTGAAATATCATCTTTAAATAGAGCTCTCCGCTTTGAGAGAATAGAACTAAACTCATTAAAACTAAGTTTTCCAGCACGTGGCTGCTTTGAAATCTTGCATCCAACCAACAATTCTGGAACCTATGATAATTCGGAATTGAGTAACCGATGACACAAACACTCTATTAGTCAGGGGGACGTTTTGGATCGCCTGAGTTCTACGTTCTCAATGTTATCAAGCCAGACACAGTCCTCACGGTTTTTCATAGATCTTGTAATATCTTTTTTAAAATTTCAACTTTTTTGAGGTATAATTGAGATACAACATTGCAAGAAATTGAAATATAACTGTGGTGATTTCATGTGTTTACGATGTGAAAGGATTCCTCATCCAGTTAATTCATATCACCTCACATATTTCACCTTCTTTTTTTTTTTCTTCCCTCCATCTTTCCTACTTAGATTTTTATCTTCATATAAGATTTCATTTATACAAAACATGTCAAAAAGATTGCCGTGTTTTACGTGAGATCCTCAGACTCTATTCATCTTATAGCTGAATATTTGTTCCCTTTTACCAACCTCTCCCCATAGCCCTAGTAACCACTTTTCTACTCTCTGTATGAGTTTTACTTTTTCCGGGATGCAATATCAGAGCCAGTCCTGAAATGTCCTCCAATTACAATTCTTCTCTCAGAGTCATCAGTCCATTTTGTGTTCTCTTTCATGTTTTACAACATTACTCCTAACCAGCAATGGAGCGGGTGTGGCAGGCAATGAGCCAAGAAGATTTACAGGGTGGCATCCACTTACTGTGGGAATTAACCACGGCATTGATCAGTCTATCAACCTAGAAAGAGATCACTGGACATTGCACAAAAATTTGCTTATTTCTTTGTAGAAGTTTGGCATTAAACTAAACCCTTAGTTTGGGATGGGATGGGATGGGGTGGGATGGGATGGGATGGGATGGGATGGGGTGGGGGGTGGGGGGTGGAGGAAACGGGAGCACCCAGAACGAGGAGGAGGCTGTCGGCCGTGCCGAGACACGGAAACATCGCACGGCTGGGGACCCGTTCCCATCGTCTTCCCCGGGGTGTGAAAGAGACTTGGCCTCCCGTCTCCTGAGAGTTCATCTCCCCAGCAACAACGGTCAGGCAAGCTGTCGGGTGTGTGTGTGTTGCGGGGGGTTGGGGGGCGGGGTGGGGAGAAAAAAGAAGACACCTTTCAAGTGAAAGGAGGGAGCGTAAAGGTCACTGAACCCTCTGACAGCGGCCTTCCATTTTCCAGACCAGTGACACGTTCCCCCAAGTCGCCCGGTTCCAGAAAACGCTTTTCGGAAACAGAATCCTCGGGGCCCGCGAACTCCTGAGGAATCCTCGGATGAGCTTCCGGGCCAGGCTATACCGTAGGCAGCGTGCTTCCCCTGAAGCCAAAGCCACGGGCTCCAGAGGGCCGCGTCCAAGAAGCTGATCTCGTACGGAACCCGGTGTCTTCTTCTCTAGGACACTCCTAGAAGCAGCAAGAGCGCCAGTTTGTGAGACTCGAAGGTGAAGCCGGCACGACGTAAACCCAGCGATGTGTGCGGTCAGAGGCCCATCTAGATTCGAGCTCCAGTTCTGGAGGGGAGCAGTGGGGACAGGAGGGTGGCCTGCGAGTCCGCCGTCCCGTCCCCACTCCTCCTGTGAACATCCGCCCCGTGGAAGGTGTCGAGGAACCGCATGACCTGACCTGCGGGGTGAACCGTCGCCAAAGACAAAGAATTCCTCCAGCCAGGCGTTGTCCGCAGCCACGAACCCCTTCCCTCCGTCGCCCGGCCTTTCAGAATGCCACGTGGAGCCCTCTCGAGACGTGTGGGGCTTGGAGGTATGGGCCCCCGAATTCTCCTCGCCCGGCCCTGCAAGAAACCATTCCGTGCCTGCCCCACATGAAGACTTCTCGGGCTTTTCGGTGGACCGGGCCTCCCAGGGTGCCCCTGCACCCGGCACCCTGCGACACCCCGAGAGATCCCACGGAGAAACGTCTCCGGCCACTCGCGCGGCACCTGCCTCGCTGGCGGGCGCCCCTTCCAACCTCCCCAGAGATACGTGAGCACGGACGCTTCTTCCCCATCTGGGTCCCCTCACAGGCTCTGTGAGTTCCTGCGGTTCCGCACGCCCTCGACTTGGCTGTGGTTCGGGGCTCTGTTCTGTTCTGTGTTTGCTCTCCGGCCCACGTGATCTCTCTGGCTAGGGCACCCAGGAAAAGCGAAAAGAAATCGAGTCCGTGTGAGTACTATTCAGGCATCAAGTGGGGATACCTACCAACGACCTCTAACGTGGATCCACCAAGATGGCGGCCGTGTGGGGTTCAGGAGGATCATTTTGCGTTTTCTGGGGGCGCTATTTGCTCTCAATGATTTCACGTGCCTTTGGGGCATGGCTCACGGAGATGGACGTGAAGCAGCAGGGCAGCCACATCTGGCGTCTCGGCCTAGCTAGGGCGGCTCCACGAGTGACCTCTCGGAACCGGGGCTGAGACCGCCATCCCTCCCCGGGCCCCCCTCGGTGGCTGGGTATGGGGGGGAGGAGGGGGAGGTTTCGGAGGGGAGACGGGAGATCTGGGCTTGTGGTTGGGGGCGCGCGGGGCCACACGTGTCATGTCATGATATTCCTGTGACGCTCCAACGAGATACGTGTTATTCTCTCTTCTGCAGATTGCTATCTGTATCTGAATGGAAATGTATTAGACTCTTGAAATCTGAGCCTTGACGAGGGGTGCGCCCTGTACGTCTCGGGCTACAGGCAGCACACGGAAACTGAAGATATCAGGAATCACGTATAAAGGTTCAAGTCAAAGAAACGGACCTAGTTCAGTGGCAGACTTAGTCTTCCTCGCTGCAGCCTCAAGGTAAATGCTGGGGGTACCCAGTCTATTCTTGGGAAGATACAGTGTTTATCTTAACTGTTGCCAGCAGCGCAGCTTCTCCTCTACCGGAGTTGAAATTGAGATTTAGTTCTTGCAGCTAGTAGTTCTTTTTCAGAACATCTATCGGGAAGGATCTGAATAGCTTGTCATGTCCCTGAAAATATACTAGACAACATTTGGTTCAGCTCTCGTACCCAGAGACTGGGGAAATTAAGGTGGCACTAGAAATCGCACCTTTGCGTTATATAGTATCTTTCCTGGAAAACAGGGTGCTCTTAAACTCTAATTGTATCAAACAGTAGCAGGGATAAGAAGTGCACGATCCACAAGTTTCAGTAAAGCCGGCTCTCCCGCGCCTTAACATTGTATACATTGTTAACAAAAGTTTAGAATTGGACACTCGATGGCAACAAAGAGGCATCCTGTTTGGCGTTTCTTTGGACTGCAGCCGGGAGAGGAGCAGAGCCGACTTGTTCAGTCCCCGGTCCCGCTACTCCTAGGCCTTTCCTCACACTTGACCTTGGATGCTCTGGGGCAGGTTGTGTCTGCCACAAGCACTCGATTTGTCCGGAAGCACTGAATCCTCTGTTCGTTGACTTTGTTCCCAGGACTGTCTCAGGAGGTGACGATGTTTTCCCATGGGGGAATCTGTGTCAGAGGCTTGCCAACCATACTTTTCACGTGGTTCATGAAAAGCTCACCCGTCACCGGTCACCTGTCGACTCACCATCCGTACGAGAGTCAGCACCAACACGCCCGGCAGAGCTGAGCGTCAAGAAGGGGTTGCGTGGAAAGAGATTTGTGTGCTTGGTCCTGGTCCTGGTTATAGACAGAAAGTATCAAGGGGGAATAACTCCCAGAATAAGTAGGCTTGCCTGGAATGCGAAATAGTGAGAAGAGGCCTCGCGCTTGGAGGATGGGTCAGAGCTCTAGCCACGGGAGAGTGAAAAGGAAAGGCCCGGGAAAGGGCCGTGGGGCAGGGGACGGTCTGAGCCCAGCACCAGCGGTGAAGGACGAGGAGGCACCTTGAAAGAACGTGCTGTTCGGAGGTTTGTGGTAAGAGCACACCGGTGCTGCTAAAGATGAGGCTTGTGGAACCCAGATGGTGAAGAGGAGCCAGAAACAGGCCAGGAAGGATGAGAATCCTGTGTACTGAGGACCTGCACTTCACCAAGCCCACAGCAAAGGGTGCTGTCTAGATTCAAACCCAGTCACTTGCGCAAACGCCCCTCAGCCACCTCCTCATCTACAAGGCCGACAGATACTCGGTGCGTGAGGTGCGTGTACAGTCTAGGTGGATGGCACTCACATTATCGGGCAACCACACAGCTACTACGTGCTTTGAAAGAACCAACAGTGAGCTGATAGCTTTTTCTGGATCTGCCTATAAGCAAAGATACCGCTCGCTGCATACTGTGGATCTCGACTCCTGTCTCACGTCTCCATGAAGCCGTCAGAAAAGTCCTGTTCGTGCTCCCTCTCAGGCCAGGAATGACACTTAAAGTGTAACGTGCTCACGAAGTCCTCAGAGATTCATGGATTTGAATCGAGAAATTCCACCTGGTCCTTTCGCTCCCGATCCACTCCTGCTCTCACCGCTACTACCACACGGGTCAGACACGAGCGAGTTCCCCTGAATTAGCTTGCACACGTGGGGACGGAGTTAGCTTTCGGCACACGGATATTTAGAAATTCCATGGCAGTAGGCCAGGTATTCACATTATGTATCGGATATTCGCCTAATTTGATAATAAGAGAGCTCAGGCCTCAGGCGTAACTTCAGGCAGATTTCCCCTCCAACAGAAACAGCTCAGATGGGCTGGCAGCCCGAGAAAACGAGCAACTGCCACTGACAGACTGAGACACCCATGGGCTCCCTCCGCGGGGAGACCTTCTGCCAAGGCTTCTCCCTCAAGGGCCGTGACCCAGCCTGCGGGCATCAGCTGAGGAGAAGGGGAGGTGGGTGCCCCGGAAACCAGCCGCGCTCGAGTCAGTCTCCCAGGAGCTCTCATTCCAGCTCTGGACGCTCACTCCCGGGCCTGGGTTCCCACTCCCGCTTTCAGATGGATCCCAGGCCCTTCTTCAGAGAAGTTCCTCCAGATGAGTCCCCAGCCACCAGTGGGCCTCATTCGACCTTGCGGGACCTCCCTCCCCTTCTGAAGCTAGGTTCCGTCTCTCTCTTCACAAAACTTTACGTCCAAAATAGATTGTTAACAGTGACTTGCCGTTTCCTTTTGTTCTCACCATTATTCTGACTACTTGCATTTAATTCCGCTCACCTTCGGATTGCTTATGACACTCCAGGCCACCGGAAAAAAGAGAGTTTCCGTTCTGAGCTCAAAGATCCTCAGGCGGCATTTGGGCCTCACTTTACCTCTGCTGGAGACAGGAAGGTGGCAGGTGACCGGGACCTGCCAAGAGCAGAGCAGAAGCTGTGCCCCTGAGCAGTGGTGCCTGGCTCTCTCTCATTGGTCGCAGAGGGTCTGCAAGATTCGAGGGGGTTCTTGACGGCCCCACCATGCTGGCGAGCCGTGTCGTCTCATCTCATCGGGAATCTGACCCCTCATCAGCAAGCGTAGCCATGTGCCCGCACCCTGAGTCTCTAAACCCTTCCCAGACCATCGCTCGGCCCGCCTTCTCCTCTCGGGCAGAATGAACCTGGGCTTCTCTCCTGGGACAGGTCCTTCTGTGTCATGGGATGTCCTCTTTACTCCTATTGCCGGCAATAGGAGTATTGATGGGCTGCTCATAGGTCAGAGACTCCTCATTCGTATTACCCAGAGGCTTCTCTTCAGTCAGTAAATTTTGTTCCTTTGACGTTAAAGGGATTGCCTTTGAAGACTATCATTTCTGACCTAGTCGCAAACCGTCTCTTTTGAGGAACTTCCTTAGGGTTCCAGGGATTAAGAAAGACAGTTTGCTTCCATTGCAAAGGGCACAGATTCATTCCTCGATTGCAGGATCTAGATCTCCTGTGCCTCACACTCTAGCCAAAAAGGTATATTTTAAATATAAAAGGGCCAAGCATAAACCTACTACTTTCCCTTTCCATTATTATGATAATCATCTAATTCTCTTCAAGGCAACACAAATGTTTCTTACTAACTAGAAGGATCATGTCGCGGAAATTATAAAGAGAAAAACAGGGAATTACTTCATGATATCTCACTATATCCGTCTCTGATCCAGCGTACGAAACATCAAGGAAGTCCACGTGAAATATCATCTTTAAATAGAGCTCTCCGCTTTGAGAGAATAGAACTAAACTCATTAAAACTAAGTTTTCCAGCACGTGGCTGCTTTGAAATCTTGCATCCAACCAACAATTCTGGAACCTATGATAATTCGGAATTGAGTAACCGATGACACAAACACTCTATTAGTCAGGGGGACGTTTTGGATCGCCTGAGTTCTACGTTCTCAATGTTATCAAGCCAGACACAGTCCTCACGGTTTTTCATAGATCTTGTAATATCTTTTTTAAAATTTCAACTTTTTTGAGGTATAATTGAGATACAACATTGCAAGAAATTGAAATATAACTGTGGTGATTTCATGTGTTTACGATGTGAAAGGATTCCTCATCCAGTTAATTCATATCACCTCACATATTTCACCTTCTTTTTTTTTTTCTTCCCTCCATCTTTCCTACTTAGATTTTTATCTTCATATAAGATTTCATTTATACAAAACATGTCAAAAAGATTGCCGTGTTTTACGTGAGATCCTCAGACTCTATTCATCTTATAGCTGAATATTTGTTCCCTTTTACCAACCTCTCCCCATAGCCCTAGTAACCACTTTTCTACTCTCTGTATGAGTTTTACTTTTTCCGGGATGCAATATCAGAGCCAGTCCTGAAATGTCCTCCAATTACAATTCTTCTCTCAGAGTCATCAGTCCATTTTGTGTTCTCTTTCATGTTTTACAACATTACTCCTAACCAGCAATGGAGCGGGTGTGGCAGGCAATGAGCCAAGAAGATTTACAGGGTGGCATCCACTTACTGTGGGAATTAACCACGGCATTGATCAGTCTATCAACCTAGAAAGAGATCACTGGACATTGCACAAAAATTTGCTTATTTCTTTGTAGAAGTTTGGCATTAAACTAAACCCTTAGTTTGGGATGGGATGGGATGGGGTGGGATGGGATGGGATGGGATGGGATGGGGTGGGGGGTGGGGGGTGGAGGAAACGGGAGCACCCAGAACGAGGAGGAGGCTGTCGGCCGTGCCGAGACACGGAAACATCGCACGGCTGGGGACCCGTTCCCATCGTCTTCCCCGGGGTGTGAAAGAGACTTGGCCTCCCGTCTCCTGAGAGTTCATCTCCCCAGCAACAACGGTCAGGCAAGCTGTCGGGTGTGTGTGTGTTGCGGGGGGTTGGGGGGCGGGGTGGGGAGAAAAAAGAAGACACCTTTCAAGTGAAAGGAGGGAGCGTAAAGGTCACTGAACCCTCTGACAGCGGCCTTCCATTTTCCAGACCAGTGACACGTTCCCCCAAGTCGCCCGGTTCCAGAAAACGCTTTTCGGAAACAGAATCCTCGGGGCCCGCGAACTCCTGAGGAATCCTCGGATGAGCTTCCGGGCCAGGCTATACCGTAGGCAGCGTGCTTCCCCTGAAGCCAAAGCCACGGGCTCCAGAGGGCCGCGTCCAAGAAGCTGATCTCGTACGGAACCCGGTGTCTTCTTCTCTAGGACACTCCTAGAAGCAGCAAGAGCGCCAGTTTGTGAGACTCGAAGGTGAAGCCGGCACGACGTAAACCCAGCGATGTGTGCGGTCAGAGGCCCATCTAGATTCGAGCTCCAGTTCTGGAGGGGAGCAGTGGGGACAGGAGGGTGGCCTGCGAGTCCGCCGTCCCGTCCCCACTCCTCCTGTGAACATCCGCCCCGTGGAAGGTGTCGAGGAACCGCATGACCTGACCTGCGGGGTGAACCGTCGCCAAAGACAAAGAATTCCTCCAGCCAGGCGTTGTCCGCAGCCACGAACCCCTTCCCTCCGTCGCCCGGCCTTTCAGAATGCCACGTGGAGCCCTCTCGAGACGTGTGGGGCTTGGAGGTATGGGCCCCCGAATTCTCCTCGCCCGGCCCTGCAAGAAACCATTCCGTGCCTGCCCCACATGAAGACTTCTCGGGCTTTTCGGTGGACCGGGCCTCCCAGGGTGCCCCTGCACCCGGCACCCTGCGACACCCCGAGAGATCCCACGGAGAAACGTCTCCGGCCACTCGCGCGGCACCTGCCTCGCTGGCGGGCGCCCCTTCCAACCTCCCCAGAGATACGTGAGCACGGACGCTTCTTCCCCATCTGGGTCCCCTCACAGGCTCTGTGAGTTCCTGCGGTTCCGCACGCCCTCGACTTGGCTGTGGTTCGGGGCTCTGTTCTGTTCTGTGTTTGCTCTCCGGCCCACGTGATCTCTCTGGCTAGGGCACCCAGGAAAAGCGAAAAGAAATCGAGTCCGTGTGAGTACTATTCAGGCATCAAGTGGGGATACCTACCAACGACCTCTAACGTGGATCCACCAAGATGGCGGCCGTGTGGGGTTCAGGAGGATCATTTTGCGTTTTCTGGGGGCGCTATTTGCTCTCAATGATTTCACGTGCCTTTGGGGCATGGCTCACGGAGATGGACGTGAAGCAGCAGGGCAGCCACATCTGGCGTCTCGGCCTAGCTAGGGCGGCTCCACGAGTGACCTCTCGGAACCGGGGCTGAGACCGCCATCCCTCCCCGGGCCCCCCTCGGTGGCTGGGTATGGGGGGGAGGAGGGGGAGGTTTCGGAGGGGAGACGGGAGATCTGGGCTTGTGGTTGGGGGCGCGCGGGGCCACACGTGTCATGTCATGATATTCCTGTGACGCTCCAACGAGATACGTGTTATTCTCTCTTCTGCAGATTGCTATCTGTATCTGAATGGAAATGTATTAGACTCTTGAAATCTGAGCCTTGACGAGGGGTGCGCCCTGTACGTCTCGGGCTACAGGCAGCACACGGAAACTGAAGATATCAGGAATCACGTATAAAGGTTCAAGTCAAAGAAACGGACCTAGTTCAGTGGCAGACTTAGTCTTCCTCGCTGCAGCCTCAAGGTAAATGCTGGGGGTACCCAGTCTATTCTTGGGAAGATACAGTGTTTATCTTAACTGTTGCCAGCAGCGCAGCTTCTCCTCTACCGGAGTTGAAATTGAGATTTAGTTCTTGCAGCTAGTAGTTCTTTTTCAGAACATCTATCGGGAAGGATCTGAATAGCTTGTCATGTCCCTGAAAATATACTAGACAACATTTGGTTCAGCTCTCGTACCCAGAGACTGGGGAAATTAAGGTGGCACTAGAAATCGCACCTTTGCGTTATATAGTATCTTTCCTGGAAAACAGGGTGCTCTTAAACTCTAATTGTATCAAACAGTAGCAGGGATAAGAAGTGCACGATCCACAAGTTTCAGTAAAGCCGGCTCTCCCGCGCCTTAACATTGTATACATTGTTAACAAAAGTTTAGAATTGGACACTCGATGGCAACAAAGAGGCATCCTGTTTGGCGTTTCTTTGGACTGCAGCCGGGAGAGGAGCAGAGCCGACTTGTTCAGTCCCCGGTCCCGCTACTCCTAGGCCTTTCCTCACACTTGACCTTGGATGCTCTGGGGCAGGTTGTGTCTGCCACAAGCACTCGATTTGTCCGGAAGCACTGAATCCTCTGTTCGTTGACTTTGTTCCCAGGACTGTCTCAGGAGGTGACGATGTTTTCCCATGGGGGAATCTGTGTCAGAGGCTTGCCAACCATACTTTTCACGTGGTTCATGAAAAGCTCACCCGTCACCGGTCACCTGTCGACTCACCATCCGTACGAGAGTCAGCACCAACACGCCCGGCAGAGCTGAGCGTCAAGAAGGGGTTGCGTGGAAAGAGATTTGTGTGCTTGGTCCTGGTCCTGGTTATAGACAGAAAGTATCAAGGGGGAATAACTCCCAGAATAAGTAGGCTTGCCTGGAATGCGAAATAGTGAGAAGAGGCCTCGCGCTTGGAGGATGGGTCAGAGCTCTAGCCACGGGAGAGTGAAAAGGAAAGGCCCGGGAAAGGGCCGTGGGGCAGGGGACGGTCTGAGCCCAGCACCAGCGGTGAAGGACGAGGAGGCACCTTGAAAGAACGTGCTGTTCGGAGGTTTGTGGTAAGAGCACACCGGTGCTGCTAAAGATGAGGCTTGTGGAACCCAGATGGTGAAGAGGAGCCAGAAACAGGCCAGGAAGGATGAGAATCCTGTGTACTGAGGACCTGCACTTCACCAAGCCCACAGCAAAGGGTGCTGTCTAGATTCAAACCCAGTCACTTGCGCAAACGCCCCTCAGCCACCTCCTCATCTACAAGGCCGACAGATACTCGGTGCGTGAGGTGCGTGTACAGTCTAGGTGGACGGCACTCACATTATCGGGCAACCACACAGCTACTACGTGCTTTGAAAGAACCAACAGTGAGCTGATAGCTTTTTCTGGATCTGCCTATAAGCAAAGATACCGCTCGCTGCATACTGTGGATCTCGACTCCTGTCTCACGTCTCCATGAAGCCGTCAGAAAAGTCCTGTTCGTGCTCCCTCTCAGGCCAGGAATGACACTTAAAGTGTAACGTGCTCACGAAGTCCTCAGAGATTCATGGATTTGAATCGAGAAATTCCACCTGGTCCTTTCGCTCCCGATCCACTCCTGCTCTCACCGCTACTACCACACGGGTCAGACACGAGCGAGTTCCCCTGAATTAGCTTGCACACGTGGGGACGGAGTTAGCTTTCGGCACACGGATATTTAGAAATTCCATGGCAGTAGGCCAGGTATTCACATTATGTATCGGATATTCGCCTAATTTGATAATAAGAGAGCTCAGGCCTCAGGCGTAACTTCAGGCAGATTTCCCCTCCAACAGAAACAGCTCAGATGGGCTGGCAGCCCGAGAAAACGAGCAACTGCCACTGACAGACTGAGACACCCATGGGCTCCCTCCGCGGGGAGACCTTCTGCCAAGGCTTCTCCCTCAAGGGCCGTGACCCAGCCTGCGGGCATCAGCTGAGGAGAAGGGGAGGTGGGTGCCCCGGAAACCAGCCGCGCTCGAGTCAGTCTCCCAGGAGCTCTCATTCCAGCTCTGGACGCTCACTCCCGGGCCTGGGTTCCCACTCCCGCTTTCAGATGGATCCCAGGCCCTTCTTCAGAGAAGTTCCTCCAGATGAGTCCCCAGCCACCAGTGGGCCTCATTCGACCTTGCGGGACCTCCCTCCCCTTCTGAAGCTAGGTTCCGTCTCTCTCTTCACAAAACTTTACGTCCAAAATAGATTGTTAACAGTGACTTGCCGTTTCCTTTTGTTCTCACCATTATTCTGACTACTTGCATTTAATTCCGCTCACCTTCGGATTGCTTATGACACTCCAGGCCACCGGAAAAAAGAGAGTTTCCGTTCTGAGCTCAAAGATCCTCAGGCGGCATTTGGGCCTCACTTTACCTCTGCTGGAGACAGGAAGGTGGCAGGTGACCGGGACCTGCCAAGAGCAGAGCAGAAGCTGTGCCCCTGAGCAGTGGTGCCTGGCTCTCTCTCATTGGTCGCAGAGGGTCTGCAAGATTCGAGGGGGTTCTTGACGGCCCCACCATGCTGGCGAGCCGTGTCGTCTCATCTCATCGGGAATCTGACCCCTCATCAGCAAGCGTAGCCATGTGCCCGCACCCTGAGTCTCTAAACCCTTCCCAGACCATCGCTCGGCCCGCCTTCTCCTCTCGGGCAGAATGAACCTGGGCTTCTCTCCTGGGACAGGTCCTTCTGTGTCATGGGATGTCCTCTTTACTCCTATTGCCGGCAATAGGAGTATTGATGGGCTGCTCATAGGTCAGAGACTCCTCATTCGTATTACCCAGAGGCTTCTCTTCAGTCAGTAAATTTTGTTCCTTTGACGTTAAAGGGATTGCCTTTGAAGACTATCATTTCTGACCTAGTCGCAAACCGTCTCTTTTGAGGAACTTCCTTAGGGTTCCAGGGATTAAGAAAGACAGTTTGCTTCCATTGCAAAGGGCACAGATTCATTCCTCGATTGCAGGATCTAGATCTCCTGTGCCTCACACTCTAGCCAAAAAGGTATATTTTAAATATAAAAGGGCCAAGCATAAACCTACTACTTTCCCTTTCCATTATTATGATAATCATCTAATTCTCTTCAAGGCAACACAAATGTTTCTTACTAACTAGAAGGATCATGTCGCGGAAATTATAAAGAGAAAAACAGGGAATTACTTCATGATATCTCACTATATCCGTCTCTGATCCAGCGTACGAAACATCAAGGAAGTCCACGTGAAATATCATCTTTAAATAGAGCTCTCCGCTTTGAGAGAATAGAACTAAACTCATTAAAACTAAGTTTTCCAGCACGTGGCTGCTTTGAAATCTTGCATCCAACCAACAATTCTGGAACCTATGATAATTCGGAATTGAGTAACCGATGACACAAACACTCTATTAGTCAGGGGGACGTTTTGGATCGCCTGAGTTCTACGTTCTCAATGTTATCAAGCCAGACACAGTCCTCACGGTTTTTCATAGATCTTGTAATATCTTTTTTAAAATTTCAACTTTTTTGAGGTATAATTGAGATACAACATTGCAAGAAATTGAAATATAACTGTGGTGATTTCATGTGTTTACGATGTGAAAGGATTCCTCATCCAGTTAATTCATATCACCTCACATATTTCACCTTCTTTTTTTTTTTCTTCCCTCCATCTTTCCTACTTAGATTTTTATCTTCATATAAGATTTCATTTATACAAAACATGTCAAAAAGATTGCCGTGTTTTACGTGAGATCCTCAGACTCTATTCATCTTATAGCTGAATATTTGTTCCCTTTTACCAACCTCTCCCCATAGCCCTAGTAACCACTTTTCTACTCTCTGTATGAGTTTTACTTTTTCCGGGATGCAATATCAGAGCCAGTCCTGAAATGTCCTCCAATTACAATTCTTCTCTCAGAGTCATCAGTCCATTTTGTGTTCTCTTTCATGTTTTACAACATTACTCCTAACCAGCAATGGAGCGGGTGTGGCAGGCAATGAGCCAAGAAGATTTACAGGGTGGCATCCACTTACTGTGGGAATTAACCACGGCATTGATCAGTCTATCAACCTAGAAAGAGATCACTGGACATTGCACAAAAATTTGCTTATTTCTTTGTAGAAGTTTGGCATTAAACTAAACCCTTAGTTTGGGATGGGATGGGATGGGGTGGGATGGGATGGGATGGGATGGGATGGGGTGGGGGGTGGGGGGTGGAGGAAACGGGAGCACCCAGAACGAGGAGGAGGCTGTCGGCCGTGCCGAGACACGGAAACATCGCACGGCTGGGGACCCGTTCCCATCGTCTTCCCCGGGGTGTGAAAGAGACTTGGCCTCCCGTCTCCTGAGAGTTCATCTCCCCAGCAACAACGGTCAGGCAAGCTGTCGGGTGTGTGTGTGTTGCGGGGGGTTGGGGGGCGGGGTGGGGAGAAAAAAGAAGACACCTTTCAAGTGAAAGGAGGGAGCGTAAAGGTCACTGAACCCTCTGACAGCGGCCTTCCATTTTCCAGACCAGTGACACGTTCCCCCAAGTCGCCCGGTTCCAGAAAACGCTTTTCGGAAACAGAATCCTCGGGGCCCGCGAACTCCTGAGGAATCCTCGGATGAGCTTCCGGGCCAGGCTATACCGTAGGCAGCGTGCTTCCCCTGAAGCCAAAGCCACGGGCTCCAGAGGGCCGCGTCCAAGAAGCTGATCTCGTACGGAACCCGGTGTCTTCTTCTCTAGGACACTCCTAGAAGCAGCAAGAGCGCCAGTTTGTGAGACTCGAAGGTGAAGCCGGCACGACGTAAACCCAGCGATGTGTGCGGTCAGAGGCCCATCTAGATTCGAGCTCCAGTTCTGGAGGGGAGCAGTGGGGACAGGAGGGTGGCCTGCGAGTCCGCCGTCCCGTCCCCACTCCTCCTGTGAACATCCGCCCCGTGGAAGGTGTCGAGGAACCGCATGACCTGACCTGCGGGGTGAACCGTCGCCAAAGACAAAGAATTCCTCCAGCCAGGCGTTGTCCGCAGCCACGAACCCCTTCCCTCCGTCGCCCGGCCTTTCAGAATGCCACGTGGAGCCCTCTCGAGACGTGTGGGGCTTGGAGGTATGGGCCCCCGAATTCTCCTCGCCCGGCCCTGCAAGAAACCATTCCGTGCCTGCCCCACATGAAGACTTCTCGGGCTTTTCGGTGGACCGGGCCTCCCAGGGTGCCCCTGCACCCGGCACCCTGCGACACCCCGAGAGATCCCACGGAGAAACGTCTCCGGCCACTCGCGCGGCACCTGCCTCGCTGGCGGGCGCCCCTTCCAACCTCCCCAGAGATACGTGAGCACGGACGCTTCTTCCCCATCTGGGTCCCCTCACAGGCTCTGTGAGTTCCTGCGGTTCCGCACGCCCTCGACTTGGCTGTGGTTCGGGGCTCTGTTCTGTTCTGTGTTTGCTCTCCGGCCCACGTGATCTCTCTGGCTAGGGCACCCAGGAAAAGCGAAAAGAAATCGAGTCCGTGTGAGTACTATTCAGGCATCAAGTGGGGATACCTACCAACGACCTCTAACGTGGATCCACCAAGATGGCGGCCGTGTGGGGTTCAGGAGGATCATTTTGCGTTTTCTGGGGGCGCTATTTGCTCTCAATGATTTCACGTGCCTTTGGGGCATGGCTCACGGAGATGGACGTGAAGCAGCAGGGCAGCCACATCTGGCGTCTCAGCCTAGCTAGGGCGGCTCCACGAGTGACCTCTCGGAACCGGGGCTGAGACCGCCATCCCTCCCCGGGCCCCCCTCGGTGGCTGGGTATGGGGGGGAGGAGGGGGAGGTTTCGGAGGGGAGACGGGAGATCTGGGCTTGTGGTTGGGGGCGCGCGGGGCCACACGTGTCATGTCATGATATTCCTGTGACGCTCCAACGAGATACGTGTTATTCTCTCTTCTGCAGATTGCTATCTGTATCTGAATGGAAATGTATTAGACTCTTGAAATCTGAGCCTTGACGAGGGGTGCGCCCTGTACGTCTCGGGCTACAGGCAGCACACGGAAACTGAAGATATCAGGAATCACGTATAAAGGTTCAAGTCAAAGAAACGGACCTAGTTCAGTGGCAGACTTAGTCTTCCTCGCTGCAGCCTCAAGGTAAATGCTGGGGGTACCCAGTCTATTCTTGGGAAGATACAGTGTTTATCTTAACTGTTGCCAGCAGCGCAGCTTCTCCTCTACCGGAGTTGAAATTGAGATTTAGTTCTTGCAGCTAGTAGTTCTTTTTCAGAACATCTATCGGGAAGGATCTGAATAGCTTGTCATGTCCCTGAAAATATACTAGACAACATTTGGTTCAGCTCTCGTACCCAGAGACTGGGGAAATTAAGGTGGCACTAGAAATCGCACCTTTGCGTTATATAGTATCTTTCCTGGAAAACAGGGTGCTCTTAAACTCTAATTGTATCAAACAGTAGCAGGGATAAGAAGTGCACGATCCACAAGTTTCAGTAAAGCCGGCTCTCCCGCGCCTTAACATTGTATACATTGTTAACAAAAGTTTAGAATTGGACACTCGATGGCAACAAAGAGGCATCCTGTTTGGCGTTTCTTTGGACTGCAGCCGGGAGAGGAGCAGAGCCGACTTGTTCAGTCCCCGGTCCCGCTACTCCTAGGCCTTTCCTCACACTTGACCTTGGATGCTCTGGGGCAGGTTGTGTCTGCCACAAGCACTCGATTTGTCCGGAAGCACTGAATCCTCTGTTCGTTGACTTTGTTCCCAGGACTGTCTCAGGAGGTGACGATGTTTTCCCATGGGGGAATCTGTGTCAGAGGCTTGCCAACCATACTTTTCACGTGGTTCATGAAAAGCTCACCCGTCACCGGTCACCTGTCGACTCACCATCCGTACGAGAGTCAGCACCAACACGCCCGGCAGAGCTGAGCGTCAAGAAGGGGTTGCGTGGAAAGAGATTTGTGTGCTTGGTCCTGGTCCTGGTTATAGACAGAAAGTATCAAGGGGGAATAACTCCCAGAATAAGTAGGCTTGCCTGGAATGCGAAATAGTGAGAAGAGGCCTCGCGCTTGGAGGATGGGTCAGAGCTCTAGCCACGGGAGAGTGAAAAGGAAAGGCCCGGGAAAGGGCCGTGGGGCAGGGGACGGTCTGAGCCCAGCACCAGCGGTGAAGGACGAGGAGGCACCTTGAAAGAACGTGCTGTTCGGAGGTTTGTGGTAAGAGCACACCGGTGCTGCTAAAGATGAGGCTTGTGGAACCCAGATGGTGAAGAGGAGCCAGAAACAGGCCAGGAAGGATGAGAATCCTGTGTACTGAGGACCTGCACTTCACCAAGCCCACAGCAAAGGGTGCTGTCTAGATTCAAACCCAGTCACTTGCGCAAACGCCCCTCAGCCACCTCCTCATCTACAAGGCCGACAGATACTCGGTGCGTGAGGTGCGTGTACAGTCTAGGTGGACGGCACTCACATTATCGGGCAACCACACAGCTACTACGTGCTTTGAAAGAACCAACAGTGAGCTGATAGCTTTTTCTGGATCTGCCTATAAGCAAAGATACCGCTCGCTGCATACTGTGGATCTCGACTCCTGTCTCACGTCTCCATGAAGCCGTCAGAAAAGTCCTGTTCGTGCTCCCTCTCAGGCCAGGAATGACACTTAAAGTGTAACGTGCTCACGAAGTCCTCAGAGATTCATGGATTTGAATCGAGAAATTCCACCTGGTCCTTTCGCTCCCGATCCACTCCTGCTCTCACCGCTACTACCACACGGGTCAGACACGAGCGAGTTCCCCTGAATTAGCTTGCACACGTGGGGACGGAGTTAGCTTTCGGCACACGGATATTTAGAAATTCCATGGCAGTAGGCCAGGTATTCACATTATGTATCGGATATTCGCCTAATTTGATAATAAGAGAGCTCAGGCCTCAGGCGTAACTTCAGGCAGATTTCCCCTCCAACAGAAACAGCTCAGATGGGCTGGCAGCCCGAGAAAACGAGCAACTGCCACTGACAGACTGAGACACCCATGGGCTCCCTCCGCGGGGAGACCTTCTGCCAAGGCTTCTCCCTCAAGGGCCGTGACCCAGCCTGCGGGCATCAGCTGAGGAGAAGGGGAGGTGGGTGCCCCGGAAACCAGCCGCGCTCGAGTCAGTCTCCCAGGAGCTCTCATTCCAGCTCTGGACGCTCACTCCCGGGCCTGGGTTCCCACTCCCGCTTTCAGATGGATCCCAGGCCCTTCTTCAGAGAAGTTCCTCCAGATGAGTCCCCAGCCACCAGTGGGCCTCATTCGACCTTGCGGGACCTCCCTCCCCTTCTGAAGCTAGGTTCCGTCTCTCTCTTCACAAAACTTTACGTCCAAAATAGATTGTTAACAGTGACTTGCCGTTTCCTTTTGTTCTCACCATTATTCTGACTACTTGCATTTAATTCCGCTCACCTTCGGATTGCTTATGACACTCCAGGCCACCGGAAAAAAGAGAGTTTCCGTTCTGAGCTCAAAGATCCTCAGGCGGCATTTGGGCCTCACTTTACCTCTGCTGGAGACAGGAAGGTGGCAGGTGACCGGGACCTGCCAAGAGCAGAGCAGAAGCTGTGCCCCTGAGCAGTGGTGCCTGGCTCTCTCTCATTGGTCGCAGAGGGTCTGCAAGATTCGAGGGGGTTCTTGACGGCCCCACCATGCTGGCGAGCCGTGTCGTCTCATCTCATCGGGAATCTGACCCCTCATCAGCAAGCGTAGCCATGTGCCCGCACCCTGAGTCTCTAAACCCTTCCCAGACCATCGCTCGGCCCGCCTTCTCCTCTCGGGCAGAATGAACCTGGGCTTCTCTCCTGGGACAGGTCCTTCTGTGTCATGGGATGTCCTCTTTACTCCTATTGCCGGCAATAGGAGTATTGATGGGCTGCTCATAGGTCAGAGACTCCTCATTCGTATTACCCAGAGGCTTCTCTTCAGTCAGTAAATTTTGTTCCTTTGACGTTAAAGGGATTGCCTTTGAAGACTATCATTTCTGACCTAGTCGCAAACCGTCTCTTTTGAGGAACTTCCTTAGGGTTCCAGGGATTAAGAAAGACAGTTTGCTTCCATTGCAAAGGGCACAGATTCATTCCTCGATTGCAGGATCTAGATCTCCTGTGCCTCACACTCTAGCCAAAAAGGTATATTTTAAATATAAAAGGGCCAAGCATAAACCTACTACTTTCCCTTTCCATTATTATGATAATCATCTAATTCTCTTCAAGGCAACACAAATGTTTCTTACTAACTAGAAGGATCATGTCGCGGAAATTATAAAGAGAAAAACAGGGAATTACTTCATGATATCTCACTATATCCGTCTCTGATCCAGCGTACGAAACATCAAGGAAGTCCACGTGAAATATCATCTTTAAATAGAGCTCTCCGCTTTGAGAGAATAGAACTAAACTCATTAAAACTAAGTTTTCCAGCACGTGGCTGCTTTGAAATCTTGCATCCAACCAACAATTCTGGAACCTATGATAATTCGGAATTGAGTAACCGATGACACAAACACTCTATTAGTCAGGGGGACGTTTTGGATCGCCTGAGTTCTACGTTCTCAATGTTATCAAGCCAGACACAGTCCTCACGGTTTTTCATAGATCTTGTAATATCTTTTTTAAAATTTCAACTTTTTTGAGGTATAATTGAGATACAACATTGCAAGAAATTGAAATATAACTGTGGTGATTTCATGTGTTTACGATGTGAAAGGATTCCTCATCCAGTTAATTCATATCACCTCACATATTTCACCTTCTTTTTTTTTTCTTCCCTCCATCTTTCCTACTTAGATTTTTATCTTCATATAAGATTTCATTTATACAAAACATGTCAAAAAGATTGCCGTGTTTTACGTGAGATCCTCAGACTCTATTCATCTTATAGCTGAATATTTGTTCCCTTTTACCAACCTCTCCCCATAGCCCTAGTAACCACTTTTCTACTCTCTGTATGAGTTTTACTTTTTCCGGGATGCAATATCAGAGCCAGTCCTGAAATGTCCTCCAATTACAATTCTTCTCTCAGAGTCATCAGTCCATTTTGTGTTCTCTTTCATGTTTTACAACATTACTCCTAACCAGCAATGGAGCGGGTGTGGCAGGCAATGAGCCAAGAAGATTTACAGGGTGGCATCCACTTACTGTGGGAATTAACCACGGCATTGATCAGTCTATCAACCTAGAAAGAGATCACTGGACATTGCACAAAAATTTGCTTATTTCTTTGTAGAAGTTTGGCATTAAACTAAACCCTTAGTTTGGGATGGGATGGGATGGGGTGGGATGGGATGGGATGGGATGGGATGGGGTGGGGGGTGGGGGGTGGAGGAAACGGGAGCACCCAGAACGAGGAGGAGGCTGTCGGCCGTGCCGAGACACGGAAACATCGCACGGCTGGGGACCCGTTCCCATCGTCTTCCCCGGGGTGTGAAAGAGACTTGGCCTCCCGTCTCCTGAGAGTTCATCTCCCCAGCAACAACGGTCAGGCAAGCTGTCGGGTGTGTGTGTGTTGCGGGGGGTTGGGGGGCGGGGTGGGGAGAAAAAAGAAGACACCTTTCAAGTGAAAGGAGGGAGCGTAAAGGTCACTGAACCCTCTGACAGCGGCCTTCCATTTTCCAGACCAGTGACACGTTCCCCCAAGTCGCCCGGTTCCAGAAAACGCTTTTCGGAAACAGAATCCTCGGGGCCCGCGAACTCCTGAGGAATCCTCGGATGAGCTTCCGGGCCAGGCTATACCGTAGGCAGCGTGCTTCCCCTGAAGCCAAAGCCACGGGCTCCAGAGGGCCGCGTCCAAGAAGCTGATCTCGTACGGAACCCGGTGTCTTCTTCTCTAGGACACTCCTAGAAGCAGCAAGAGCGCCAGTTTGTGAGACTCGAAGGTGAAGCCGGCACGACGTAAACCCAGCGATGTGTGCGGTCAGAGGCCCATCTAGATTCGAGCTCCAGTTCTGGAGGGGAGCAGTGGGGACAGGAGGGTGGCCTGCGAGTCCGCCGTCCCGTCCCCACTCCTCCTGTGAACATCCGCCCCGTGGAAGGTGTCGAGGAACCGCATGACCTGACCTGCGGGGTGAACCGTCGCCAAAGACAAAGAATTCCTCCAGCCAGGCGTTGTCCGCAGCCACGAACCCCTTCCCTCCGTCGCCCGGCCTTTCAGAATGCCACGTGGAGCCCTCTCGAGACGTGTGGGGCTTGGAGGTATGGGCCCCCGAATTCTCCTCGCCCGGCCCTGCAAGAAACCATTCCGTGCCTGCCCCACATGAAGACTTCTCGGGCTTTTCGGTGGACCGGGCCTCCCAGGGTGCCCCTGCACCCGGCACCCTGCGACACCCCGAGAGATCCCACGGAGAAACGTCTCCGGCCACTCGCGCGGCACCTGCCTCGCTGGCGGGCGCCCCTTCCAACCTCCCCAGAGATACGTGAGCACGGACGCTTCTTCCCCATCTGGGTCCCCTCACAGGCTCTGTGAGTTCCTGCGGTTCCGCACGCCCTCGACTTGGCTGTGGTTCGGGGCTCTGTTCTGTTCTGTGTTTGCTCTCCGGCCCACGTGATCTCTCTGGCTAGGGCACCCAGGAAAAGCGAAAAGAAATCGAGTCCGTGTGAGTACTATTCAGGCATCAAGTGGGGATACCTACCAACGACCTCTAACGTGGATCCACCAAGATGGCGGCCGTGTGGGGTTCAGGAGGATCATTTTGCGTTTTCTGGGGGCGCTATTTGCTCTCAATGATTTCACGTGCCTTTGGGGCATGGCTCACGGAGATGGACGTGAAGCAGCAGGGCAGCCACATCTGGCGTCTCGGCCTAGCTAGGGCGGCTCCACGAGTGACCTCTCGGAACCGGGGCTGAGACCGCCATCCCTCCCCGGGCCCCCCTCGGTGGCTGGGTATGGGGGGGAGGAGGGGGAGGTTTCGGAGGGGAGACGGGAGATCTGGGCTTGTGGTTGGGGGCGCGCGGGGCCACACGTGTCATGTCATGATATTCCTGTGACGCTCCAACGAGATACGTGTTATTCTCTCTTCTGCAGATTGCTATCTGTATCTGAATGGAAATGTATTAGACTCTTGAAATCTGAGCCTTGACGAGGGGTGCGCCCTGTACGTCTCGGGCTACAGGCAGCACACGGAAACTGAAGATATCAGGAATCACGTATAAAGGTTCAAGTCAAAGAAACGGACCTAGTTCAGTGGCAGACTTAGTCTTCCTCGCTGCAGCCTCAAGGTAAATGCTGGGGGTACCCAGTCTATTCTTGGGAAGATACAGTGTTTATCTTAACTGTTGCCAGCAGCGCAGCTTCTCCTCTACCGGAGTTGAAATTGAGATTTAGTTCTTGCAGCTAGTAGTTCTTTTTCAGAACATCTATCGGGAAGGATCTGAATAGCTTGTCATGTCCCTGAAAATATACTAGACAACATTTGGTTCAGCTCTCGTACCCAGAGACTGGGGAAATTAAGGTGGCACTAGAAATCGCACCTTTGCGTTATATAGTATCTTTCCTGGAAAACAGGGTGCTCTTAAACTCTAATTGTATCAAACAGTAGCAGGGATAAGAAGTGCACGATCCACAAGTTTCAGTAAAGCCGGCTCTCCCGCGCCTTAACATTGTATACATTGTTAACAAAAGTTTAGAATTGGACACTCGATGGCAACAAAGAGGCATCCTGTTTGGCGTTTCTTTGGACTGCAGCCGGGAGAGGAGCAGAGCCGACTTGTTCAGTCCCCGGTCCCGCTACTCCTAGGCCTTTCCTCACACTTGACCTTGGATGCTCTGGGGCAGGTTGTGTCTGCCACAAGCACTCGATTTGTCCGGAAGCACTGAATCCTCTGTTCGTTGACTTTGTTCCCAGGACTGTCTCAGGAGGTGACGATGTTTTCCCATGGGGGAATCTGTGTCAGAGGCTTGCCAACCATACTTTTCACGTGGTTCATGAAAAGCTCACCCGTCACCGGTCACCTGTCGACTCACCATCCGTACGAGAGTCAGCACCAACACGCCCGGCAGAGCTGAGCGTCAAGAAGGGGTTGCGTGGAAAGAGATTTGTGTGCTTGGTCCTGGTCCTGGTTATAGACAGAAAGTATCAAGGGGGAATAACTCCCAGAATAAGTAGGCTTGCCTGGAATGCGAAATAGTGAGAAGAGGCCTCGCGCTTGGAGGATGGGTCAGAGCTCTAGCCACGGGAGAGTGAAAAGGAAAGGCCCGGGAAAGGGCCGTGGGGCAGGGGACGGTCTGAGCCCAGCACCAGCGGTGAAGGACGAGGAGGCACCTTGAAAGAACGTGCTGTTCGGAGGTTTGTGGTAAGAGCACACCGGTGCTGCTAAAGATGAGGCTTGTGGAACCCAGATGGTGAAGAGGAGCCAGAAACAGGCCAGGAAGGATGAGAATCCTGTGTACTGAGGACCTGCACTTCACCAAGCCCACAGCAAAGGGTGCTGTCTAGATTCAAACCCAGTCACTTGCGCAAACGCCCCTCAGCCACCTCCTCATCTACAAGGCCGACAGATACTCGGTGCGTGAGGTGCGTGTACAGTCTAGGTGGACGGCACTCACATTATCGGGCAACCACACAGCTACTACGTGCTTTGAAAGAACCAACAGTGAGCTGATAGCTTTTTCTGGATCTGCCTATAAGCAAAGATACCGCTCGCTGCATACTGTGGATCTCGACTCCTGTCTCACGTCTCCATGAAGCCGTCAGAAAAGTCCTGTTCGTGCTCCCTCTCAGGCCAGGAATGACACTTAAAGTGTAACGTGCTCACGAAGTCCTCAGAGATTCATGGATTTGAATCGAGAAATTCCACCTGGTCCTTTCGCTCCCGATCCACTCCTGCTCTCACCGCTACTACCACACGGGTCAGACACGAGCGAGTTCCCCTGAATTAGCTTGCACACGTGGGGACGGAGTTAGCTTTCGGCACACGGATATTTAGAAATTCCATGGCAGTAGGCCAGGTATTCACATTATGTATCGGATATTCGCCTAATTTGATAATAAGAGAGCTCAGGCCTCAGGCGTAACTTCAGGCAGATTTCCCCTCCAACAGAAACAGCTCAGATGGGCTGGCAGCCCGAGAAAACGAGCAACTGCCACTGACAGACTGAGACACCCATGGGCTCCCTCCGCGGGGAGACCTTCTGCCAAGGCTTCTCCCTCAAGGGCCGTGACCCAGCCTGCGGGCATCAGCTGAGGAGAAGGGGAGGTGGGTGCCCCGGAAACCAGCCGCGCTCGAGTCAGTCTCCCAGGAGCTCTCATTCCAGCTCTGGACGCTCACTCCCGGGCCTGGGTTCCCACTCCCGCTTTCAGATGGATCCCAGGCCCTTCTTCAGAGAAGTTCCTCCAGATGAGTCCCCAGCCACCAGTGGGCCTCATTCGACCTTGCGGGACCTCCCTCCCCTTCTGAAGCTAGGTTCCGTCTCTCTCTTCACAAAACTTTACGTCCAAAATAGATTGTTAACAGTGACTTGCCGTTTCCTTTTGTTCTCACCATTATTCTGACTACTTGCATTTAATTCCGCTCACCTTCGGATTGCTTATGACACTCCAGGCCACCGGAAAAAAGAGAGTTTCCGTTCTGAGCTCAAAGATCCTCAGGCGGCATTTGGGCCTCACTTTACCTCTGCTGGAGACAGGAAGGTGGCAGGTGACCGGGACCTGCCAAGAGCAGAGCAGAAGCTGTGCCCCTGAGCAGTGGTGCCTGGCTCTCTCTCATTGGTCGCAGAGGGTCTGCAAGATTCGAGGGGGTTCTTGACGGCCCCACCATGCTGGCGAGCCGTGTCGTCTCATCTCATCGGGAATCTGACCCCTCATCAGCAAGCGTAGCCATGTGCCCGCACCCTGAGTCTCTAAACCCTTCCCAGACCATCGCTCGGCCCGCCTTCTCCTCTCGGGCAGAATGAACCTGGGCTTCTCTCCTGGGACAGGTCCTTCTGTGTCATGGGATGTCCTCTTTACTCCTATTGCCGGCAATAGGAGTATTGATGGGCTGCTCATAGGTCAGAGACTCCTCATTCGTATTACCCAGAGGCTTCTCTTCAGTCAGTAAATTTTGTTCCTTTGACGTTAAAGGGATTGCCTTTGAAGACTATCATTTCTGACCTAGTCGCAAACCGTCTCTTTTGAGGAACTTCCTTAGGGTTCCAGGGATTAAGAAAGACAGTTTGCTTCCATTGCAAAGGGCACAGATTCATTCCTCGATTGCAGGATCTAGATCTCCTGTGCCTCACACTCTAGCCAAAAAGGTATATTTTAAATATAAAAGGGCCAAGCATAAACCTACTACTTTCCCTTTCCATTATTATGATAATCATCTAATTCTCTTCAAGGCAACACAAATGTTTCTTACTAACTAGAAGGATCATGTCGCGGAAATTATAAAGAGAAAAACAGGGAATTACTTCATGATATCTCACTATATCCGTCTCTGATCCAGCGTACGAAACATCAAGGAAGTCCACGTGAAATATCATCTTTAAATAGAGCTCTCCGCTTTGAGAGAATAGAACTAAACTCATTAAAACTAAGTTTTCCAGCACGTGGCTGCTTTGAAATCTTGCATCCAACCAACAATTCTGGAACCTATGATAATTCGGAATTGAGTAACCGATGACACAAACACTCTATTAGTCAGGGGGACGTTTTGGATCGCCTGAGTTCTACGTTCTCAATGTTATCAAGCCAGACACAGTCCTCACGGTTTTTCATAGATCTTGTAATATCTTTTTTAAAATTTCAACTTTTTTGAGGTATAATTGAGATACAACATTGCAAGAAATTGAAATATAACTGTGGTGATTTCATGTGTTTACGATGTGAAAGGATTCCTCATCCAGTTAATTCATATCACCTCACATATTTCACCTTCTTTTTTTTTTTCTTCCCTCCATCTTTCCTACTTAGATTTTTATCTTCATATAAGATTTCATTTATACAAAACATGTCAAAAAGATTGCCGTGTTTTACGTGAGATCCTCAGACTCTATTCATCTTATAGCTGAATATTTGTTCCCTTTTACCAACCTCTCCCCATAGCCCTAGTAACCACTTTTCTACTCTCTGTATGAGTTTTACTTTTTCCGGGATGCAATATCAGAGCCAGTCCTGAAATGTCCTCCAATTACAATTCTTCTCTCAGAGTCATCAGTCCATTTTGTGTTCTCTTTCATGTTTTACAACATTACTCCTAACCAGCAATGGAGCGGGTGTGGCAGGCAATGAGCCAAGAAGATTTACAGGGTGGCATCCACTTACTGTGGGAATTAACCACGGCATTGATCAGTCTATCAACCTAGAAAGAGATCACTGGACATTGCACAAAAATTTGCTTATTTCTTTGTAGAAGTTTGGCATTAAACTAAACCCTTAGTTTGGGATGGGATGGGATGGGGTGGGATGGGATGGGATGGGATGGGATGGGGTGGGGGGTGGGGGGTGGAGGAAACGGGAGCACCCAGAACGAGGAGGAGGCTGTCGGCCGTGCCGAGACACGGAAACATCGCACGGCTGGGGACCCGTTCCCATCGTCTTCCCCGGGGTGTGAAAGAGACTTGGCCTCCCGTCTCCTGAGAGTTCATCTCCCCAGCAACAACGGTCAGGCAAGCTGTCGGGTGTGTGTGTGTTGCGGGGGGTTGGGGGGCGGGGTGGGGAGAAAAAAGAAGACACCTTTCAAGTGAAAGGAGGGAGCGTAAAGGTCACTGAACCCTCTGACAGCGGCCTTCCATTTTCCAGACCAGTGACACGTTCCCCCAAGTCGCCCGGTTCCAGAAAACGCTTTTCGGAAACAGAATCCTCGGGGCCCGCGAACTCCTGAGGAATCCTCGGATGAGCTTCCGGGCCAGGCTATACCGTAGGCAGCGTGCTTCCCCTGAAGCCAAAGCCACGGGCTCCAGAGGGCCGCGTCCAAGAAGCTGATCTCGTACGGAACCCGGTGTCTTCTTCTCTAGGACACTCCTAGAAGCAGCAAGAGCGCCAGTTTGTGAGACTCGAAGGTGAAGCCGGCACGACGTAAACCCAGCGATGTGTGCGGTCAGAGGCCCATCTAGATTCGAGCTCCAGTTCTGGAGGGGAGCAGTGGGGACAGGAGGGTGGCCTGCGAGTCCGCCGTCCCGTCCCCACTCCTCCTGTGAACATCCGCCCCGTGGAAGGTGTCGAGGAACCGCATGACCTGACCTGCGGGGTGAACCGTCGCCAAAGACAAAGAATTCCTCCAGCCAGGCGTTGTCCGCAGCCACGAACCCCTTCCCTCCGTCGCCCGGCCTTTCAGAATGCCACGTGGAGCCCTCTCGAGACGTGTGGGGCTTGGAGGTATGGGCCCCCGAATTCTCCTCGCCCGGCCCTGCAAGAAACCATTCCGTGCCTGCCCCACATGAAGACTTCTCGGGCTTTTCGGTGGACCGGGCCTCCCAGGGTGCCCCTGCACCCGGCACCCTGCGACACCCCGAGAGATCCCACGGAGAAACGTCTCCGGCCACTCGCGCGGCACCTGCCTCGCTGGCGGGCGCCCCTTCCAACCTCCCCAGAGATACGTGAGCACGGACGCTTCTTCCCCATCTGGGTCCCCTCACAGGCTCTGTGAGTTCCTGCGGTTCCGCACGCCCTCGACTTGGCTGTGGTTCGGGGCTCTGTTCTGTTCTGTGTTTGCTCTCCGGCCCACGTGATCTCTCTGGCTAGGGCACCCAGGAAAAGCGAAAAGAAATCGAGTCCGTGTGAGTACTATTCAGGCATCAAGTGGGGATACCTACCAACGACCTCTAACGTGGATCCACCAAGATGGCGGCCGTGTGGGGTTCAGGAGGATCATTTTGCGTTTTCTGGGGGCGCTATTTGCTCTCAATGATTTCACGTGCCTTTGGGGCATGGCTCACGGAGATGGACGTGAAGCAGCAGGGCAGCCACATCTGGCGTCTCGGCCTAGCTAGGGCGGCTCCACGAGTGACCTCTCGGAACCGGGGCTGAGACCGCCATCCCTCCCCGGGCCCCCCTCGGTGGCTGGGTATGGGGGGGAGGAGGGGGAGGTTTCGGAGGGGAGACGGGAGATCTGGGCTTGTGGTTGGGGGCGCGCGGGGCCACACGTGTCATGTCATGATATTCCTGTGACGCTCCAACGAGATACGTGTTATTCTCTCTTCTGCAGATTGCTATCTGTATCTGAATGGAAATGTATTAGACTCTTGAAATCTGAGCCTTGACGAGGGGTGCGCCCTGTACGTCTCGGGCTACAGGCAGCACACGGAAACTGAAGATATCAGGAATCACGTATAAAGGTTCAAGTCAAAGAAACGGACCTAGTTCAGTGGCAGACTTAGTCTTCCTCGCTGCAGCCTCAAGGTAAATGCTGGGGGTACCCAGTCTATTCTTGGGAAGATACAGTGTTTATCTTAACTGTTGCCAGCAGCGCAGCTTCTCCTCTACCGGAGTTGAAATTGAGATTTAGTTCTTGCAGCTAGTAGTTCTTTTTCAGAACATCTATCGGGAAGGATCTGAATAGCTTGTCATGTCCCTGAAAATATACTAGACAACATTTGGTTCAGCTCTCGTACCCAGAGACTGGGGAAATTAAGGTGGCACTAGAAATCGCACCTTTGCGTTATATAGTATCTTTCCTGGAAAACAGGGTGCTCTTAAACTCTAATTGTATCAAACAGTAGCAGGGATAAGAAGTGCACGATCCACAAGTTTCAGTAAAGCCGGCTCTCCCGCGCCTTAACATTGTATACATTGTTAACAAAAGTTTAGAATTGGACACTCGATGGCAACAAAGAGGCATCCTGTTTGGCGTTTCTTTGGACTGCAGCCGGGAGAGGAGCAGAGCCGACTTGTTCAGTCCCCGGTCCCGCTACTCCTAGGCCTTTCCTCACACTTGACCTTGGATGCTCTGGGGCAGGTTGTGTCTGCCACAAGCACTCGATTTGTCCGGAAGCACTGAATCCTCTGTTCGTTGACTTTGTTCCCAGGACTGTCTCAGGAGGTGACGATGTTTTCCCATGGGGGAATCTGTGTCAGAGGCTTGCCAACCATACTTTTCACGTGGTTCATGAAAAGCTCACCCGTCACCGGTCACCTGTCGACTCACCATCCGTACGAGAGTCAGCACCAACACGCCCGGCAGAGCTGAGCGTCAAGAAGGGGTTGCGTGGAAAGAGATTTGTGTGCTTGGTCCTGGTCCTGGTTATAGACAGAAAGTATCAAGGGGGAATAACTCCCAGAATAAGTAGGCTTGCCTGGAATGCGAAATAGTGAGAAGAGGCCTCGCGCTTGGAGGATGGGTCAGAGCTCTAGCCACGGGAGAGTGAAAAGGAAAGGCCCGGGAAAGGGCCGTGGGGCAGGGGACGGTCTGAGCCCAGCACCAGCGGTGAAGGACGAGGAGGCACCTTGAAAGAACGTGCTGTTCGGAGGTTTGTGGTAAGAGCACACCGGTGCTGCTAAAGATGAGGCTTGTGGAACCCAGATGGTGAAGAGGAGCCAGAAACAGGCCAGGAAGGATGAGAATCCTGTGTACTGAGGACCTGCACTTCACCAAGCCCACAGCAAAGGGTGCTGTCTAGATTCAAACCCAGTCACTTGCGCAAACGCCCCTCAGCCACCTCCTCATCTACAAGGCCGACAGATACTCGGTGCGTGAGGTGCGTGTACAGTCTAGGTGGACGGCACTCACATTATCGGGCAACCACACAGCTACTACGTGCTTTGAAAGAACCAACAGTGAGCTGATAGCTTTTTCTGGATCTGCCTATAAGCAAAGATACCGCTCGCTGCATACTGTGGATCTCGACTCCTGTCTCACGTCTCCATGAAGCCGTCAGAAAAGTCCTGTTCGTGCTCCCTCTCAGGCCAGGAATGACACTTAAAGTGTAACGTGCTCACGAAGTCCTCAGAGATTCATGGATTTGAATCGAGAAATTCCACCTGGTCCTTTCGCTCCCGATCCACTCCTGCTCTCACCGCTACTACCACACGGGTCAGACACGAGCGAGTTCCCCTGAATTAGCTTGCACACGTGGGGACGGAGTTAGCTTTCGGCACACGGATATTTAGAAATTCCATGGCAGTAGGCCAGGTATTCACATTATGTATCGGATATTCGCCTAATTTGATAATAAGAGAGCTCAGGCCTCAGGCGTAACTTCAGGCAGATTTCCCCTCCAACAGAAACAGCTCAGATGGGCTGGCAGCCCGAGAAAACGAGCAACTGCCACTGACAGACTGAGACACCCATGGGCTCCCTCCGCGGGGAGACCTTCTGCCAAGGCTTCTCCCTCAAGGGCCGTGACCCAGCCTGCGGGCATCAGCTGAGGAGAAGGGGAGGTGGGTGCCCCGGAAACCAGCCGCGCTCGAGTCAGTCTCCCAGGAGCTCTCATTCCAGCTCTGGACGCTCACTCCCGGGCCTGGGTTCCCACTCCCGCTTTCAGATGGATCCCAGGCCCTTCTTCAGAGAAGTTCCTCCAGATGAGTCCCCAGCCACCAGTGGGCCTCATTCGACCTTGCGGGACCTCCCTCCCCTTCTGAAGCTAGGTTCCGTCTCTCTCTTCACAAAACTTTACGTCCAAAATAGATTGTTAACAGTGACTTGCCGTTTCCTTTTGTTCTCACCATTATTCTGACTACTTGCATTTAATTCCGCTCACCTTCGGATTGCTTATGACACTCCAGGCCACCGGAAAAAAGAGAGTTTCCGTTCTGAGCTCAAAGATCCTCAGGCGGCATTTGGGCCTCACTTTACCTCTGCTGGAGACAGGAAGGTGGCAGGTGACCGGGACCTGCCAAGAGCAGAGCAGAAGCTGTGCCCCTGAGCAGTGGTGCCTGGCTCTCTCTCATTGGTCGCAGAGGGTCTGCAAGATTCGAGGGGGTTCTTGACGGCCCCACCATGCTGGCGAGCCGTGTCGTCTCATCTCATCGGGAATCTGACCCCTCATCAGCAAGCGTAGCCATGTGCCCGCACCCTGAGTCTCTAAACCCTTCCCAGACCATCGCTCGGCCCGCCTTCTCCTCTCGGGCAGAATGAACCTGGGCTTCTCTCCTGGGACAGGTCCTTCTGTGTCATGGGATGTCCTCTTTACTCCTATTGCCGGCAATAGGAGTATTGATGGGCTGCTCATAGGTCAGAGACTCCTCATTCGTATTACCCAGAGGCTTCTCTTCAGTCAGTAAATTTTGTTCCTTTGACGTTAAAGGGATTGCCTTTGAAGACTATCATTTCTGACCTAGTCGCAAACCGTCTCTTTTGAGGAACTTCCTTAGGGTTCCAGGGATTAAGAAAGACAGTTTGCTTCCATTGCAAAGGGCACAGATTCATTCCTCGATTGCAGGATCTAGATCTCCTGTGCCTCACACTCTAGCCAAAAAGGTATATTTTAAATATAAAAGGGCCAAGCATAAACCTACTACTTTCCCTTTCCATTATTATGATAATCATCTAATTCTCTTCAAGGCAACACAAATGTTTCTTACTAACTAGAAGGATCATGTCGCGGAAATTATAAAGAGAAAAACAGGGAATTACTTCATGATATCTCACTATATCCGTCTCTGATCCAGCGTACGAAACATCAAGGAAGTCCACGTGAAATATCATCTTTAAATAGAGCTCTCCGCTTTGAGAGAATAGAACTAAACTCATTAAAACTAAGTTTTCCAGCACGTGGCTGCTTTGAAATCTTGCATCCAACCAACAATTCTGGAACCTATGATAATTCGGAATTGAGTAACCGATGACACAAACACTCTATTAGTCAGGGGGACGTTTTGGATCGCCTGAGTTCTACGTTCTCAATGTTATCAAGCCAGACACAGTCCTCACGGTTTTTCATAGATCTTGTAATATCTTTTTTAAAATTTCAACTTTTTTGAGGTATAATTGAGATACAACATTGCAAGAAATTGAAATATAACTGTGGTGATTTCATGTGTTTACGATGTGAAAGGATTCCTCATCCAGTTAATTCATATCACCTCACATATTTCACCTTCTTTTTTTTTTTCTTCCCTCCATCTTTCCTACTTAGATTTTTATCTTCATATAAGATTTCATTTATACAAAACATGTCAAAAAGATTGCCGTGTTTTACGTGAGATCCTCAGACTCTATTCATCTTATAGCTGAATATTTGTTCCCTTTTACCAACCTCTCCCCATAGCCCTAGTAACCACTTTTCTACTCTCTGTATGAGTTTTACTTTTTCCGGGATGCAATATCAGAGCCAGTCCTGAAATGTCCTCCAATTACAATTCTTCTCTCAGAGTCATCAGTCCATTTTGTGTTCTCTTTCATGTTTTACAACATTACTCCTAACCAGCAATGGAGCGGGTGTGGCAGGCAATGAGCCAAGAAGATTTACAGGGTGGCATCCACTTACTGTGGGAATTAACCACGGCATTGATCAGTCTATCAACCTAGAAAGAGATCACTGGACATTGCACAAAAATTTGCTTATTTCTTTGTAGAAGTTTGGCATTAAACTAAACCCTTAGTTTGGGATGGGATGGGATGGGGTGGGATGGGATGGGATGGGATGGGATGGGGTGGGGGGTGGGGGGTGGAGGAAACGGGAGCACCCAGAACGAGGAGGAGGCTGTCGGCCGTGCCGAGACACGGAAACATCGCACGGCTGGGGACCCGTTCCCATCGTCTTCCCCGGGGTGTGAAAGAGACTTGGCCTCCCGTCTCCTGAGAGTTCATCTCCCCAGCAACAACGGTCAGGCAAGCTGTCGGGTGTGTGTGTGTTGCGGGGGGTTGGGGGGCGGGGTGGGGAGAAAAAAGAAGACACCTTTCAAGTGAAAGGAGGGAGCGTAAAGGTCACTGAACCCTCTGACAGCGGCCTTCCATTTTCCAGACCAGTGACACGTTCCCCCAAGTCGCCCGGTTCCAGAAAACGCTTTTCGGAAACAGAATCCTCGGGGCCCGCGAACTCCTGAGGAATCCTCGGATGAGCTTCCGGGCCAGGCTATACCGTAGGCAGCGTGCTTCCCCTGAAGCCAAAGCCACGGGCTCCAGAGGGCCGCGTCCAAGAAGCTGATCTCGTACGGAACCCGGTGTCTTCTTCTCTAGGACACTCCTAGAAGCAGCAAGAGCGCCAGTTTGTGAGACTCGAAGGTGAAGCCGGCACGACGTAAACCCAGCGATGTGTGCGGTCAGAGGCCCATCTAGATTCGAGCTCCAGTTCTGGAGGGGAGCAGTGGGGACAGGAGGGTGGCCTGCGAGTCCGCCGTCCCGTCCCCACTCCTCCTGTGAACATCCGCCCCGTGGAAGGTGTCGAGGAACCGCATGACCTGACCTGCGGGGTGAACCATCGCCAAAGACAAAGAATTCCTCCAGCCAGGCGTTGTCCGCAGCCACGAACCCCTTCCCTCCGTCGCCCGGCCTTTCAGAATGCCACGTGGAGCCCTCTCGAGACGTGTGGGGCTTGGAGGTATGGGCCCCCGAATTCTCCTCGCCCGGCCCTGCAAGAAACCATTCCGTGCCTGCCCCACATGAAGACTTCTCGGGCTTTTCGGTGGACCGGGCCTCCCAGGGTGCCCCTGCACCCGGCACCCTGCGACACCCCGAGAGATCCCACGGAGAAACGTCTCCGGCCACTCGCGCGGCACCTGCCTCGCTGGCGGGCGCCCCTTCCAACCTCCCCAGAGATACGTGAGCACGGACGCTTCTTCCCCATCTGGGTCCCCTCACAGGCTCTGTGAGTTCCTGCGGTTCCGCACGCCCTCGACTTGGCTGTGGTTCGGGGCTCTGTTCTGTTCTGTGTTTGCTCTCCGGCCCACGTGATCTCTCTGGCTAGGGCACCCAGGAAAAGCGAAAAGAAATCGAGTCCGTGTGAGTACTATTCAGGCATCAAGTGGGGATACCTACCAACGACCTCTAACGTGGATCCACCAAGATGGCGGCCGTGTGGGGTTCAGGAGGATCATTTTGCGTTTTCTGGGGGCGCTATTTGCTCTCAATGATTTCACGTGCCTTTGGGGCATGGCTCACGGAGATGGACGTGAAGCAGCAGGGCAGCCACATCTGGCGTCTCGGCCTAGCTAGGGCGGCTCCACGAGTGACCTCTCGGAACCGGGGCTGAGACCGCCATCCCTCCCCGGGCCCCCCTCGGTGGCTGGGTATGGGGGGGAGGAGGGGGAGGTTTCGGAGGGGAGACGGGAGATCTGGGCTTGTGGTTGGGGGCGCGCGGGGCCACACGTGTCATGTCATGATATTCCTGTGACGCTCCAACGAGATACGTGTTATTCTCTCTTCTGCAGATTGCTATCTGTATCTGAATGGAAATGTATTAGACTCTTGAAATCTGAGCCTTGACGAGGGGTGCGCCCTGTACGTCTCGGGCTACAGGCAGCACACGGAAACTGAAGATATCAGGAATCACGTATAAAGGTTCAAGTCAAAGAAACGGACCTAGTTCAGTGGCAGACTTAGTCTTCCTCGCTGCAGCCTCAAGGTAAATGCTGGGGGTACCCAGTCTATTCTTGGGAAGATACAGTGTTTATCTTAACTGTTGCCAGCAGCGCAGCTTCTCCTCTACCGGAGTTGAAATTGAGATTTAGTTCTTGCAGCTAGTAGTTCTTTTTCAGAACATCTATCGGGAAGGATCTGAATAGCTTGTCATGTCCCTGAAAATATACTAGACAACATTTGGTTCAGCTCTCGTACCCAGAGACTGGGGAAATTAAGGTGGCACTAGAAATCGCACCTTTGCGTTATATAGTATCTTTCCTGGAAAACAGGGTGCTCTTAAACTCTAATTGTATCAAACAGTAGCAGGGATAAGAAGTGCACGATCCACAAGTTTCAGTAAAGCCGGCTCTCCCGCGCCTTAACATTGTATACATTGTTAACAAAAGTTTAGAATTGGACACTCGATGGCAACAAAGAGGCATCCTGTTTGGCGTTTCTTTGGACTGCAGCCGGGAGAGGAGCAGAGCCGACTTGTTCAGTCCCCGGTCCCGCTACTCCTAGGCCTTTCCTCACACTTGACCTTGGATGCTCTGGGGCAGGTTGTGTCTGCCACAAGCACTCGATTTGTCCGGAAGCACTGAATCCTCTGTTCGTTGACTTTGTTCCCAGGACTGTCTCAGGAGGTGACGATGTTTTCCCATGGGGGAATCTGTGTCAGAGGCTTGCCAACCATACTTTTCACGTGGTTCATGAAAAGCTCACCCGTCACCGGTCACCTGTCGACTCACCATCCGTACGAGAGTCAGCACCAACACGCCCGGCAGAGCTGAGCGTCAAGAAGGGGTTGCGTGGAAAGAGATTTGTGTGCTTGGTCCTGGTCCTGGTTATAGACAGAAAGTATCAAGGGGGAATAACTCCCAGAATAAGTAGGCTTGCCTGGAATGCGAAATAGTGAGAAGAGGCCTCGCGCTTGGAGGATGGGTCAGAGCTCTAGCCACGGGAGAGTGAAAAGGAAAGGCCCGGGAAAGGGCCGTGGGGCAGGGGACGGTCTGAGCCCAGCACCAGCGGTGAAGGACGAGGAGGCACCTTGAAAGAACGTGCTGTTCGGAGGTTTGTGGTAAGAGCACACCGGTGCTGCTAAAGATGAGGCTTGTGGAACCCAGATGGTGAAGAGGAGCCAGAAACAGGCCAGGAAGGATGAGAATCCTGTGTACTGAGGACCTGCACTTCACCAAGCCCACAGCAAAGGGTGCTGTCTAGATTCAAACCCAGTCACTTGCGCAAACGCCCCTCAGCCACCTCCTCATCTACAAGGCCGACAGATACTCGGTGCGTGAGGTGCGTGTACAGTCTAGGTGGACGGCACTCACATTATCGGGCAACCACACAGCTACTACGTGCTTTGAAAGAACCAACAGTGAGCTGATAGCTTTTTCTGGATCTGCCTATAAGCAAAGATACCGCTCGCTGCATACTGTGGATCTCGACTCCTGTCTCACGTCTCCATGAAGCCGTCAGAAAAGTCCTGTTCGTGCTCCCTCTCAGGCCAGGAATGACACTTAAAGTGTAACGTGCTCACGAAGTCCTCAGAGATTCATGGATTTGAATCGAGAAATTCCACCTGGTCCTTTCGCTCCCGATCCACTCCTGCTCTCACCGCTACTACCACACGGGTCAGACACGAGCGAGTTCCCCTGAATTAGCTTGCACACGTGGGGACGGAGTTAGCTTTCGGCACACGGATATTTAGAAATTCCATGGCAGTAGGCCAGGTATTCACATTATGTATCGGATATTCGCCTAATTTGATAATAAGAGAGCTCAGGCCTCAGGCGTAACTTCAGGCAGATTTCCCCTCCAACAGAAACAGCTCAGATGGGCTGGCAGCCCGAGAAAACGAGCAACTGCCACTGACAGACTGAGACACCCATGGGCTCCCTCCGCGGGGAGACCTTCTGCCAAGGCTTCTCCCTCAAGGGCCGTGACCCAGCCTGCGGGCATCAGCTGAGGAGAAGGGGAGGTGGGTGCCCCGGAAACCAGCCGCGCTCGAGTCAGTCTCCCAGGAGCTCTCATTCCAGCTCTGGACGCTCACTCCCGGGCCTGGGTTCCCACTCCCGCTTTCAGATGGATCCCAGGCCCTTCTTCAGAGAAGTTCCTCCAGATGAGTCCCCAGCCACCAGTGGGCCTCATTCGACCTTGCGGGACCTCCCTCCCCTTCTGAAGCTAGGTTCCGTCTCTCTCTTCACAAAACTTTACGTCCAAAATAGATTGTTAACAGTGACTTGCCGTTTCCTTTTGTTCTCACCATTATTCTGACTACTTGCATTTAATTCCGCTCACCTTCGGATTGCTTATGACACTCCAGGCCACCGGAAAAAAGAGAGTTTCCGTTCTGAGCTCAAAGATCCTCAGGCGGCATTTGGGCCTCACTTTACCTCTGCTGGAGACAGGAAGGTGGCAGGTGACCGGGACCTGCCAAGAGCAGAGCAGAAGCTGTGCCCCTGAGCAGTGGTGCCTGGCTCTCTCTCATTGGTCGCAGAGGGTCTGCAAGATTCGAGGGGGTTCTTGACGGCCCCACCATGCTGGCGAGCCGTGTCGTCTCATCTCATCGGGAATCTGACCCCTCATCAGCAAGCGTAGCCATGTGCCCGCACCCTGAGTCTCTAAACCCTTCCCAGACCATCGCTCGGCCCGCCTTCTCCTCTCGGGCAGAATGAACCTGGGCTTCTCTCCTGGGACAGGTCCTTCTGTGTCATGGGATGTCCTCTTTACTCCTATTGCCGGCAATAGGAGTATTGATGGGCTGCTCATAGGTCAGAGACTCCTCATTCGTATTACCCAGAGGCTTCTCTTCAGTCAGTAAATTTTGTTCCTTTGACGTTAAAGGGATTGCCTTTGAAGACTATCATTTCTGACCTAGTCGCAAACCGTCTCTTTTGAGGAACTTCCTTAGGGTTCCAGGGATTAAGAAAGACAGTTTGCTTCCATTGCAAAGGGCACAGATTCATTCCTCGATTGCAGGATCTAGATCTCCTGTGCCTCACACTCTAGCCAAAAAGGTATATTTTAAATATAAAAGGGCCAAGCATAAACCTACTACTTTCCCTTTCCATTATTATGATAATCATCTAATTCTCTTCAAGGCAACACAAATGTTTCTTACTAACTAGAAGGATCATGTCGCGGAAATTATAAAGAGAAAAACAGGGAATTACTTCATGATATCTCACTATATCCGTCTCTGATCCAGCGTACGAAACATCAAGGAAGTCCACGTGAAATATCATCTTTAAATAGAGCTCTCCGCTTTGAGAGAATAGAACTAAACTCATTAAAACTAAGTTTTCCAGCACGTGGCTGCTTTGAAATCTTGCATCCAACCAACAATTCTGGAACCTATGATAATTCGGAATTGAGTAACCGATGACACAAACACTCTATTAGTCAGGGGGACGTTTTGGATCGCCTGAGTTCTACGTTCTCAATGTTATCAAGCCAGACACAGTCCTCACGGTTTTTCATAGATCTTGTAATATCTTTTTTAAAATTTCAACTTTTTTGAGGTATAATTGAGATACAACATTGCAAGAAATTGAAATATAACTGTGGTGATTTCATGTGTTTACGATGTGAAAGGATTCCTCATCCAGTTAATTCATATCACCTCACATATTTCACCTTCTTTTTTTTTTTCTTCCCTCCATCTTTCCTACTTAGATTTTTATCTTCATATAAGATTTCATTTATACAAAACATGTCAAAAAGATTGCCGTGTTTTACGTGAGATCCTCAGACTCTATTCATCTTATAGCTGAATATTTGTTCCCTTTTACCAACCTCTCCCCATAGCCCTAGTAACCACTTTTCTACTCTCTGTATGAGTTTTACTTTTTCCGGGATGCAATATCAGAGCCAGTCCTGAAATGTCCTCCAATTACAATTCTTCTCTCAGAGTCATCAGTCCATTTTGTGTTCTCTTTCATGTTTTACAACATTACTCCTAACCAGCAATGGAGCGGGTGTGGCAGGCAATGAGCCAAGAAGATTTACAGGGTGGCATCCACTTACTGTGGGAATTAACCACGGCATTGATCAGTCTATCAACCTAGAAAGAGATCACTGGACATTGCACAAAAATTTGCTTATTTCTTTGTAGAAGTTTGGCATTAAACTAAACCCTTAGTTTGGGATGGGATGGGATGGGGTGGGATGGGATGGGATGGGATGGGATGGGGTGGGGGGTGGGGGGTGGAGGAAACGGGAGCACCCAGAACGAGGAGGAGGCTGTCGGCCGTGCCGAGACACGGAAACATCGCACGGCTGGGGACCCGTTCCCATCGTCTTCCCCGGGGTGTGAAAGAGACTTGGCCTCCCGTCTCCTGAGAGTTCATCTCCCCAGCAACAACGGTCAGGCAAGCTGTCGGGTGTGTGTGTGTTGCGGGGGGTTGGGGGGCGGGGTGGGGAGAAAAAAGAAGACACCTTTCAAGTGAAAGGAGGGAGCGTAAAGGTCACTGAACCCTCTGACAGCGGCCTTCCATTTTCCAGACCAGTGACACGTTCCCCCAAGTCGCCCGGTTCCAGAAAACGCTTTTCGGAAACAGAATCCTCGGGGCCCGCGAACTCCTGAGGAATCCTCGGATGAGCTTCCGGGCCAGGCTATACCGTAGGCAGCGTGCTTCCCCTGAAGCCAAAGCCACGGGCTCCAGAGGGCCGCGTCCAAGAAGCTGATCTCGTACGGAACCCGGTGTCTTCTTCTCTAGGACACTCCTAGAAGCAGCAAGAGCGCCAGTTTGTGAGACTCGAAGGTGAAGCCGGCACGACGTAAACCCAGCGATGTGTGCGGTCAGAGGCCCATCTAGATTCGAGCTCCAGTTCTGGAGGGGAGCAGTGGGGACAGGAGGGTGGCCTGCGAGTCCGCCGTCCCGTCCCCACTCCTCCTGTGAACATCCGCCCCGTGGAAGGTGTCGAGGAACCGCATGACCTGACCTGCGGGGTGAACCGTCGCCAAAGACAAAGAATTCCTCCAGCCAGGCGTTGTCCGCAGCCACGAACCCCTTCCCTCCGTCGCCCGGCCTTTCAGAATGCCACGTGGAGCCCTCTCGAGACGTGTGGGGCTTGGAGGTATGGGCCCCCGAATTCTCCTCGCCCGGCCCTGCAAGAAACCATTCCGTGCCTGCCCCACATGAAGACTTCTCGGGCTTTTCGGTGGACCGGGCCTCCCAGGGTGCCCCTGCACCCGGCACCCTGCGACACCCCGAGAGATCCCACGGAGAAACGTCTCCGGCCACTCGCGCGGCACCTGCCTCGCTGGCGGGCGCCCCTTCCAACCTCCCCAGAGATACGTGAGCACGGACGCTTCTTCCCCATCTGGGTCCCCTCACAGGCTCTGTGAGTTCCTGCGGTTCCGCACGCCCTCGACTTGGCTGTGGTTCGGGGCTCTGTTCTGTTCTGTGTTTGCTCTCCGGCCCACGTGATCTCTCTGGCTAGGGCACCCAGGAAAAGCGAAAAGAAATCGAGTCCGTGTGAGTACTATTCAGGCATCAAGTGGGGATACCTACCAACGACCTCTAACGTGGATCCACCAAGATGGCGGCCGTGTGGGGTTCAGGAGGATCATTTTGCGTTTTCTGGGGGCGCTATTTGCTCTCAATGATTTCACGTGCCTTTGGGGCATGGCTCACGGAGATGGACGTGAAGCAGCAGGGCAGCCACATCTGGCGTCTCGGCCTAGCTAGGGCGGCTCCACGAGTGACCTCTCGGAACCGGGGCTGAGACCGCCATCCCTCCCCGGGCCCCCCTCGGTGGCTGGGTATGGGGGGGAGGAGGGGGAGGTTTCGGAGGGGAGACGGGAGATCTGGGCTTGTGGTTGGGGGCGCGCGGGGCCACACGTGTCATGTCATGATATTCCTGTGACGCTCCAACGAGATACGTGTTATTCTCTCTTCTGCAGATTGCTATCTGTATCTGAATGGAAATGTATTAGACTCTTGAAATCTGAGCCTTGACGAGGGGTGCGCCCTGTACGTCTCGGGCTACAGGCAGCACACGGAAACTGAAGATATCAGGAATCACGTATAAAGGTTCAAGTCAAAGAAACGGACCTAGTTCAGTGGCAGACTTAGTCTTCCTCGCTGCAGCCTCAAGGTAAATGCTGGGGGTACCCAGTCTATTCTTGGGAAGATACAGTGTTTATCTTAACTGTTGCCAGCAGCGCAGCTTCTCCTCTACCGGAGTTGAAATTGAGATTTAGTTCTTGCAGCTAGTAGTTCTTTTTCAGAACATCTATCGGGAAGGATCTGAATAGCTTGTCATGTCCCTGAAAATATACTAGACAACATTTGGTTCAGCTCTCGTACCCAGAGACTGGGGAAATTAAGGTGGCACTAGAAATCGCACCTTTGCGTTATATAGTATCTTTCCTGGAAAACAGGGTGCTCTTAAACTCTAATTGTATCAAACAGTAGCAGGGGTAAGAAGTGCACGATCCACAAGTTTCAGTAAAGCCGGCTCTCCCGCGCCTTAACATTGTATACATTGTTAACAAAAGTTTAGAATTGGACACTCGATGGCAACAAAGAGGCATCCTGTTTGGCGTTTCTTTGGACTGCAGCCGGGAGAGGAGCAGAGCCGACTTGTTCAGTCCCCGGTCCCGCTACTCCTAGGCCTTTCCTCACACTTGACCTTGGATGCTCTGGGGCAGGTTGTGTCTGCCACAAGCACTCGATTTGTCCGGAAGCACTGAATCCTCTGTTCGTTGACTTTGTTCCCAGGACTGTCTCAGGAGGTGACGATGTTTTCCCATGGGGGAATCTGTGTCAGAGGCTTGCCAACCATACTTTTCACGTGGTTCATGAAAAGCTCACCCGTCACCGGTCACCTGTCGACTCACCATCCGTACGAGAGTCAGCACCAACACGCCCGGCAGAGCTGAGCGTCAAGAAGGGGTTGCGTGGAAAGAGATTTGTGTGCTTGGTCCTGGTCCTGGTTATAGACAGAAAGTATCAAGGGGGAATAACTCCCAGAATAAGTAGGCTTGCCTGGAATGCGAAATAGTGAGAAGAGGCCTCGCGCTTGGAGGATGGGTCAGAGCTCTAGCCACGGGAGAGTGAAAAGGAAAGGCCCGGGAAAGGGCCGTGGGGCAGGGGACGGTCTGAGCCCAGCACCAGCGGTGAAGGACGAGGAGGCACCTTGAAAGAACGTGCTGTTCGGAGGTTTGTGGTAAGAGCACACCGGTGCTGCTAAAGATGAGGCTTGTGGAACCCAGATGGTGAAGAGGAGCCAGAAACAGGCCAGGAAGGATGAGAATCCTGTGTACTGAGGACCTGCACTTCACCAAGCCCACAGCAAAGGGTGCTGTCTAGATTCAAACCCAGTCACTTGCGCAAACGCCCCTCAGCCACCTCCTCATCTACAAGGCCGACAGATACTCGGTGCGTGAGGTGCGTGTACAGTCTAGGTGGACGGCACTCACATTATCGGGCAACCACACAGCTACTACGTGCTTTGAAAGAACCAACAGTGAGCTGATAGCTTTTTCTGGATCTGCCTATAAGCAAAGATACCGCTCGCTGCATACTGTGGATCTCGACTCCTGTCTCACGTCTCCATGAAGCCGTCAGAAAAGTCCTGTTCGTGCTCCCTCTCAGGCCAGGAATGACACTTAAAGTGTAACGTGCTCACGAAGTCCTCAGAGATTCATGGATTTGAATCGAGAAATTCCACCTGGTCCTTTCGCTCCCGATCCACTCCTGCTCTCACCGCTACTACCACACGGGTCAGACACGAGCGAGTTCCCCTGAATTAGCTTGCACACGTGGGGACGGAGTTAGCTTTCGGCACACGGATATTTAGAAATTCCATGGCAGTAGGCCAGGTATTCACATTATGTATCGGATATTCGCCTAATTTGATAATAAGAGAGCTCAGGCCTCAGGCGTAACTTCAGGCAGATTTCCCCTCCAACAGAAACAGCTCAGATGGGCTGGCAGCCCGAGAAAACGAGCAACTGCCACTGACAGACTGAGACACCCATGGGCTCCCTCCGCGGGGAGACCTTCTGCCAAGGCTTCTCCCTCAAGGGCCGTGACCCAGCCTGCGGGCATCAGCTGAGGAGAAGGGGAGGTGGGTGCCCCGGAAACCAGCCGCGCTCGAGTCAGTCTCCCAGGAGCTCTCATTCCAGCTCTGGACGCTCACTCCCGGGCCTGGGTTCCCACTCCCGCTTTCAGATGGATCCCAGGCCCTTCTTCAGAGAAGTTCCTCCAGATGAGTCCCCAGCCACCAGTGGGCCTCATTCGACCTTGCGGGACCTCCCTCCCCTTCTGAAGCTAGGTTCCGTCTCTCTCTTCACAAAACTTTACGTCCAAAATAGATTGTTAACAGTGACTTGCCGTTTCCTTTTGTTCTCACCATTATTCTGACTACTTGCATTTAATTCCGCTCACCTTCGGATTGCTTATGACACTCCAGGCCACCGGAAAAAAGAGAGTTTCCGTTCTGAGCTCAAAGATCCTCAGGCGGCATTTGGGCCTCACTTTACCTCTGCTGGAGACAGGAAGGTGGCAGGTGACCGGGACCTGCCAAGAGCAGAGCAGAAGCTGTGCCCCTGAGCAGTGGTGCCTGGCTCTCTCTCATTGGTCGCAGAGGGTCTGCAAGATTCGAGGGGGTTCTTGACGGCCCCACCATGCTGGCGAGCCGTGTCGTCTCATCTCATCGGGAATCTGACCCCTCATCAGCAAGCGTAGCCATGTGCCCGCACCCTGAGTCTCTAAACCCTTCCCAGACCATCGCTCGGCCCGCCTTCTCCTCTCGGGCAGAATGAACCTGGGCTTCTCTCCTGGGACAGGTCCTTCTGTGTCATGGGATGTCCTCTTTACTCCTATTGCCGGCAATAGGAGTATTGATGGGCTGCTCATAGGTCAGAGACTCCTCATTCGTATTACCCAGAGGCTTCTCTTCAGTCAGTAAATTTTGTTCCTTTGACGTTAAAGGGATTGCCTTTGAAGACTATCATTTCTGACCTAGTCGCAAACCGTCTCTTTTGAGGAACTTCCTTAGGGTTCCAGGGATTAAGAAAGACAGTTTGCTTCCATTGCAAAGGGCACAGATTCATTCCTCGATTGCAGGATCTAGATCTCCTGTGCCTCACACTCTAGCCAAAAAGGTATATTTTAAATATAAAAGGGCCAAGCATAAACCTACTACTTTCCCTTTCCATTATTATGATAATCATCTAATTCTCTTCAAGGCAACACAAATGTTTCTTACTAACTAGAAGGATCATGTCGCGGAAATTATAAAGAGAAAAACAGGGAATTACTTCATGATATCTCACTATATCCGTCTCTGATCCAGCGTACGAAACATCAAGGAAGTCCACGTGAAATATCATCTTTAAATAGAGCTCTCCGCTTTGAGAGAATAGAACTAAACTCATTAAAACTAAGTTTTCCAGCACGTGGCTGCTTTGAAATCTTGCATCCAACCAACAATTCTGGAACCTATGATAATTCGGAATTGAGTAACCGATGACACAAACACTCTATTAGTCAGGGGGACGTTTTGGATCGCCTGAGTTCTACGTTCTCAATGTTATCAAGCCAGACACAGTCCTCACGGTTTTTCATAGATCTTGTAATATCTTTTTTAAAATTTCAACTTTTTTGAGGTATAATTGAGATACAACATTGCAAGAAATTGAAATATAACTGTGGTGATTTCATGTGTTTACGATGTGAAAGGATTCCTCATCCAGTTAATTCATATCACCTCACATATTTCACCTTCTTTTTTTTTTTCTTCCCTCCATCTTTCCTACTTAGATTTTTATCTTCATATAAGATTTCATTTATACAAAACATGTCAAAAAGATTGCCGTGTTTTACGTGAGATCCTCAGACTCTATTCATCTTATAGCTGAATATTTGTTCCCTTTTACCAACCTCTCCCCATAGCCCTAGTAACCACTTTTCTACTCTCTGTATGAGTTTTACTTTTTCCGGGATGCAATATCAGAGCCAGTCCTGAAATGTCCTCCAATTACAATTCTTCTCTCAGAGTCATCAGTCCATTTTGTGTTCTCTTTCATGTTTTACAACATTACTCCTAACCAGCAATGGAGCGGGTGTGGCAGGCAATGAGCCAAGAAGATTTACAGGGTGGCATCCACTTACTGTGGGAATTAACCACGGCATTGATCAGTCTATCAACCTAGAAAGAGATCACTGGACATTGCACAAAAATTTGCTTATTTCTTTGTAGAAGTTTGGCATTAAACTAAACCCTTAGTTTGGGATGGGATGGGATGGGGTGGGATGGGATGGGATGGGATGGGATGGGGTGGGGGGTGGGGGGTGGAGGAAACGGGAGCACCCAGAACGAGGAGGAGGCTGTCGGCCGTGCCGAGACACGGAAACATCGCACGGCTGGGGACCCGTTCCCATCGTCTTCCCCGGGGTGTGAAAGAGACTTGGCCTCCCGTCTCCTGAGAGTTCATCTCCCCAGCAACAACGGTCAGGCAAGCTGTCGGGTGTGTGTGTGTTGCGGGGGGTTGGGGGGCGGGGTGGGGAGAAAAAAGAAGACACCTTTCAAGTGAAAGGAGGGAGCGTAAAGGTCACTGAACCCTCTGACAGCGGCCTTCCATTTTCCAGACCAGTGACACGTTCCCCCAAGTCGCCCGGTTCCAGAAAACGCTTTTCGGAAACAGAATCCTCGGGGCCCGCGAACTCCTGAGGAATCCTCGGATGAGCTTCCGGGCCAGGCTATACCGTAGGCAGCGTGCTTCCCCTGAAGCCAAAGCCACGGGCTCCAGAGGGCCGCGTCCAAGAAGCTGATCTCGTACGGAACCCGGTGTCTTCTTCTCTAGGACACTCCTAGAAGCAGCAAGAGCGCCAGTTTGTGAGACTCGAAGGTGAAGCCGGCACGACGTAAACCCAGCGATGTGTGCGGTCAGAGGCCCATCTAGATTCGAGCTCCAGTTCTGGAGGGGAGCAGTGGGGACAGGAGGGTGGCCTGCGAGTCCGCCGTCCCGTCCCCACTCCTCCTGTGAACATCCGCCCCGTGGAAGGTGTCGAGGAACCGCATGACCTGACCTGCGGGGTGAACCGTCGCCAAAGACAAAGAATTCCTCCAGCCAGGCGTTGTCCGCAGCCACGAACCCCTTCCCTCCGTCGCCCGGCCTTTCAGAATGCCACGTGGAGCCCTCTCGAGACGTGTGGGGCTTGGAGGTATGGGCCCCCGAATTCTCCTCGCCCGGCCCTGCAAGAAACCATTCCGTGCCTGCCCCACATGAAGACTTCTCGGGCTTTTCGGTGGACCGGGCCTCCCAGGGTGCCCCTGCACCCGGCACCCTGCGACACCCCGAGAGATCCCACGGAGAAACGTCTCCGGCCACTCGCGCGGCACCTGCCTCGCTGGCGGGCGCCCCTTCCAACCTCCCCAGAGATACGTGAGCACGGACGCTTCTTCCCCATCTGGGTCCCCTCACAGGCTCTGTGAGTTCCTGCGGTTCCGCACGCCCTCGACTTGGCTGTGGTTCGGGGCTCTGTTCTGTTCTGTGTTTGCTCTCCGGCCCACGTGATCTCTCTGGCTAGGGCACCCAGGAAAAGCGAAAAGAAATCGAGTCCGTGTGAGTACTATTCAGGCATCAAGTGGGGATACCTACCAACGACCTCTAACGTGGATCCACCAAGATGGCGGCCGTGTGGGGTTCAGGAGGATCATTTTGCGTTTTCTGGGGGCGCTATTTGCTCTCAATGATTTCACGTGCCTTTGGGGCATGGCTCACGGAGATGGACGTGAAGCAGCAGGGCAGCCACATCTGGCGTCTCGGCCTAGCTAGGGCGGCTCCACGAGTGACCTCTCGGAACCGGGGCTGAGACCGCCATCCCTCCCCGGGCCCCCCTCGGTGGCTGGGTATGGGGGGGAGGAGGGGGAGGTTTCGGAGGGGAGACGGGAGATCTGGGCTTGTGGTTGGGGGCGCGCGGGGCCACACGTGTCATGTCATGATATTCCTGTGACGCTCCAACGAGATACGTATTATTCTCTCTTCTGCAGATTGCTATCTGTATCTGAATGGAAATGTATTAGACTCTTGAAATCTGAGCCTTGACGAGGGGTGCGCCCTGTACGTCTCGGGCTACAGGCAGCACACGGAAACTGAAGATATCAGGAATCACGTATAAAGGTTCAAGTCAAAGAAACGGACCTAGTTCAGTGGCAGACTTAGTCTTCCTCGCTGCAGCCTCAAGGTAAATGCTGGGGGTACCCAGTCTATTCTTGGGAAGATACAGTGTTTATCTTAACTGTTGCCAGCAGCGCAGCTTCTCCTCTACCGGAGTTGAAATTGAGATTTAGTTCTTGCAGCTAGTAGTTCTTTTTCAGAACATCTATCGGGAAGGATCTGAATAGCTTGTCATGTCCCTGAAAATATACTAGACAACATTTGGTTCAGCTCTCGTACCCAGAGACTGGGGAAATTAAGGTGGCACTAGAAATCGCACCTTTGCGTTATATAGTATCTTTCCTGGAAAACAGGGTGCTCTTAAACTCTAATTGTATCAAACAGTAGCAGGGATAAGAAGTGCACGATCCACAAGTTTCAGTAAAGCCGGCTCTCCCGCGCCTTAACATTGTATACATTGTTAACAAAAGTTTAGAATTGGACACTCGATGGCAACAAAGAGGCATCCTGTTTGGCGTTTCTTTGGACTGCAGCCGGGAGAGGAGCAGAGCCGACTTGTTCAGTCCCCGGTCCCGCTACTCCTAGGCCTTTCCTCACACTTGACCTTGGATGCTCTGGGGCAGGTTGTGTCTGCCACAAGCACTCGATTTGTCCGGAAGCACTGAATCCTCTGTTCGTTGACTTTGTTCCCAGGACTGTCTCAGGAGGTGACGATGTTTTCCCATGGGGGAATCTGTGTCAGAGGCTTGCCAACCATACTTTTCACGTGGTTCATGAAAAGCTCACCCGTCACCGGTCACCTGTCGACTCACCATCCGTACGAGAGTCAGCACCAACACGCCCGGCAGAGCTGAGCGTCAAGAAGGGGTTGCGTGGAAAGAGATTTGTGTGCTTGGTCCTGGTCCTGGTTATAGACAGAAAGTATCAAGGGGGAATAACTCCCAGAATAAGTAGGCTTGCCTGGAATGCGAAATAGTGAGAAGAGGCCTCGCGCTTGGAGGATGGGTCAGAGCTCTAGCCACGGGAGAGTGAAAAGGAAAGGCCCGGGAAAGGGCCGTGGGGCAGGGGACGGTCTGAGCCCAGCACCAGCGGTGAAGGACGAGGAGGCACCTTGAAAGAACGTGCTGTTCGGAGGTTTGTGGTAAGAGCACACCGGTGCTGCTAAAGATGAGGCTTGTGGAACCCAGATGGTGAAGAGGAGCCAGAAACAGGCCAGGAAGGATGAGAATCCTGTGTACTGAGGACCTGCACTTCACCAAGCCCACAGCAAAGGGTGCTGTCTAGATTCAAACCCAGTCACTTGCGCAAACGCCCCTCAGCCACCTCCTCATCTACAAGGCCGACAGATACTCGGTGCGTGAGGTGCGTGTACAGTCTAGGTGGACGGCACTCACATTATCGGGCAACCACACAGCTACTACGTGCTTTGAAAGAACCAACAGTGAGCTGATAGCTTTTTCTGGATCTGCCTATAAGCAAAGATACCGCTCGCTGCATACTGTGGATCTCGACTCCTGTCTCACGTCTCCATGAAGCCGTCAGAAAAGTCCTGTTCGTGCTCCCTCTCAGGCCAGGAATGACACTTAAAGTGTAACGTGCTCACGAAGTCCTCAGAGATTCATGGATTTGAATCGAGAAATTCCACCTGGTCCTTTCGCTCCCGATCCACTCCTGCTCTCACCACTACTACCACACGAGCGAGTTCACCTGAATTAGCTCGCACACGTGGGGACGGAGTTAGCTTTCGGCACACGGATATTTAGAAACTCCATGGCAGTATGCCAGGTATTCACATTATGTATCAGATATTCGCCTAATTTGATAATAAGAGAGCTCAGGCCTCAGGCATAACTTCAGGCAGATTTCCCCTCCAACAGAAACAGCTCAGATGGGCTGGCAGCCCGAGAAAACGAGCAACTGCCAATAACAGACTGAGACACCTATGGGCTCCCTCCATGGGGAGACCTTCTGCCAAGGCTTCTCCCTCAAGGGCCGTGACCCAGCCTGCGGGCATCAGCTGAGGAGAAGGGGAGGTGGGTGCCCCGGAAACCAGCCGCGCTCGAGTCAGTCTCCCAGGAGCTCTCATTCCAGCTCTGGACGCTCACTCCCGGGCCTGGGTTCTCACTCCCGCTTTCAGATGGATCCCAGGCCCTTCTTCAGAGAAGTTCCTCCAGATGAGTCCCCAGCCACCAGTGGGCCTCATTCGACCTTGCTGGACCTCCCTCCCCTTCTGAAGCTAGGTTCCGTCTCTCTCTTCACAAAACTTTACGTCCAAAATAGATTGTTAACAGTGACTTGCCGTTTCCTTTTGTTCTCACCACTATTCTGACTACTTGCATTTAATTCCGCTCACCTTTGGATTGCTTATGACACTCCAGGCCACTGAAAAAAGAGAGTGTCCATTCTGAGCTCAAGGATTCTCAGGCGGCATTTGGGCCTCACTTTACCTCTGCTGGAGACCTAGGAAGGTGGCAGGTGACCGGGACCTGCCAAGAGCAGAGCAGAAGCTGTGCCCCTGAGCAGTGGTGCCTGGCTCTCTCTCATTGGTCGCAGAGGGTCTGCAAGATTCGAGGGGGTTCTTGACGCCCCCACCATGCTGGCGAGCCATGTCGTCTCATCTCATCGGGAATCTGACCCCTCATCAGCAAGCGTAGCCATGTGCCCGCACCCTGAGTCTCTAAACCCTTCCCAGACCATCGCTCGGCCCGCCTTCTCCTCTCGGGCAGAATGAACCTGGGCTTCTCTCCTGGGACAGGTCCTTCTGTGTCATGGGATGTCCTCTTTACTCCTATTGCCGGCAATAGGAGTATTGATGGGCTGCTCATAGGTCAGAGACTCCTCATTCTTATTACCCAGAGGCTTTTCTTCATTCAGTAAATTTTGTTCCTTTGACGTTAAAGGGATTGCCTTTGAAGACTATCATTTCTGACCTAGTCGCAAACCGTCTCTTTTGAGGAACTTCCTTAGGGTTCCAGGGATTAAGACAGTTTGCTTCCATTGCAAAGGGCACAGATTCATTCCTCGATTGCAGGATCTAGATCTCCTATGCCTCACACTGTTGCCAAAAAGGTATATTTTAAATATAAAAGGGCCAAGCATAAACCTACTACTTTCCCTTTCCATTATTATGATAATCATCTAATTCTCTTCAAGGCAACACAAATGTTTCTTACTAACTAGAAGGATCATGTCGCGGAAATTATAAAGAGAAAAACAGGGAATTACTTCATGATATCTCACTACATCCGTCTCTGATCCGACGTAGGAAAAATCAAGGAAGTCCACGTAAAGTATCATCTTTAAATAGAGCTCTCCGCTTTGAGAGAATAGAACTAAACTCATTAAAACTAAGTTTTCCAGTATGTGGCTGCTTTGAAATCTTGCATCCAACCAACAATTCTGGAACCTATGATAATTCAGAATTGAGTAACCGATGACACAAACACTCTATTAGTCAGGGGGACGTTTTGGATCGCCTGAGTTCTACGTTCTCAATGTTATCAAGCCAGACACAATCTTCACGGTTTTTCATAGATCTTGTAATATCTTTTTTAAAATTTCAACTTTTTTGAGGTATAATTGACATATAAAATTGCAAGAAATTGAAATATAACTGTGGTGATTTCATGTGGTTACGATGTGAAAGGATTCCTCATCCAGTTAATTCATATCACCTCACATATTTCACCTTCTTTTTTTTTTCTTCCCTCCATCTTTCCTACTTAGATTTTATCTTCATAAGATTTCATTTATACAAAACATGTCAAAAAGATTGCCGTGTTTTACATGAGATCCTCAGTCTCTATTCATCTTATAGCTGAATATTTGTTCCCTTTTACCAACCTCTCCCCATAGCCCTAGTAACCACTTTTCTACTCTCTGTATGAGTTTTACTTTTTCCGGGATGCAATATCAGAGCCAGTCCTGAAATGTCCTCCAATTACAATTCTTCTCTCAGAGTCATCAGTCCATTTTGTGTTCTCTTTCATGTTTTACAATATTACTCCTAGGCGTCTCGGCCTAGCTAGGGCGGTTTCACAAGTGACCTCTCAGAACCGCGGCTGAGACCTCCATCCCTCCCCGGGCCCCCCTCGGTGGCTGGGCCCTGGGGTGGTGGGGGGTGGGGAGAGGAGTCGGGGGAGCTGTTCTAGGGGTTGGGGGCGGGTGAGGGCCAGGGGACCGTCCCCGGTGGTCCCGCTGAGACGTGAAGGCAGGTTCTGTCCCGCTGAGAACTTCCTGCCTTCGGGCGTGTGAGAGGAGCAGATTTCTCTCCAATCCAAGGCCATGCATCGTTTTTGGCCTGTTCAACAAGGCTAGACAAGCACGTATTTGTGTGTCTATCTTGGCTTGTTTTCTGACGGAGGCCAAAGACCTCTTCAGGCGTGTCCAAAGGATCTGCCAGGGTGGGAGGGTGCAGGTCAATCCATGTGTCAAGAGAGCCAGAGAATCTGTCACAGCTGTGACTCAGGCCTTTTTCAGAAACAGGCCAACTTTGATGATTCCCCTGGACAGGAATCACCGCAGAAGTTTCCTTGAAGGGATCGAGTTGCAGGAGTCGGGGGCGTGGCCCCGCCGCCGCCAGAGGGCTTCCTCAGCCAGGCAAGGCCGGCCGCTGGCCGGGGCTATTGTCTGTGGGCCCCACCCCCACCGCCACCCTCCACCCCCCGTCCCCCTTCCCCTCCCCCTTCCCCTCCCCCTCCCCCTCCCGCTCCCCCTGCAGGGCCCCTCGTGGGATAGCTTCATTCAAATGCAGAACGCTTTCCAGTCAAGGAAGAGCCTTTGGACTTTGCCTCGATTGAATGGTGATCCGCCCCGACCCCACCCCCATTTCTCCACCTTGAGGCTGCCCCTTCAGCACCGCGCGGAGGAATGGGCCTGGGGGGGGGGGGGAGGGAGGCTGAGGGACAAACTCGCCTTGGGTCAGGCCAAAGGAGTCTCCTCCTTTTCGTAACCCAGGAAACCCCGCTAATGCATGTGAGGATCACGGACGTGCGTCGAAGCAGCCATCATCTCTTGACATCTTCCTCCGTGGGAGGCGTTTTTCCTTCCTGCCTGCCTTCAGAGAGACAGAAAAGGAGGGAGGGGCAGAGCGTTCCGCTGGCGCTGGCCGGTTCTTAAGTCACTTGAATCCAAAACACTCCATAGGGCACGGAGGGGTGCGTGCGTGGGGTGGGGTGGGGGCGGCGGCCTACTCCGGACCCCAGGCGTTCCCTCCTCTGACACTTGCCTGGAACCCATGAAAAGCTGAGCTGGTGACTGTGTGTGTGTGTGAATGCGTGCATGTGCGCGTGTCCGTGAGAGAAGGCACGTGTGCGTGAGAGAAAAAGAGAAAAAGGAAGGAGAGAAAGAAAGAGAGAGAGAGAAAGAAAGAGAAGGAAAGAAAGAGAGAGAGAGAGACAGAGAGAGAAAGAAAGAAAGGAAGACAGACAGACAGAGAGGGAGGGAGGGAGGGAGGGGGAGAGAGAGAGAGAGAAAGAAAGAATGAAAGAAAGAAAGAAAAAGAAAAGAAAATCCAGAATGAAAGGAGGAAGGAACGAGGGAAGGAGGGAGGGACCAAATAGGTTAGTTAGTACGGGCCTCCCTGTCATGGAAAAGAGTCTCTGAGCACAGATCCTCCGTTCAGTGAACCAGTTCTCATATCTCCTCTCAGGAGGCTGTGATGTCGATGGACGGGTTTGGGAAAGCAGGCCTGGGGTGCAAGCAATCAGGTATTTCCTCAGAGGCACTTGTAGGGAAACCAAGGAAACACACAGGTTCATCCCTGGAGCGGATTCGAAACCAGTCGGTGCAGGGGGAGTCAGTCAAGGAGATTTCTAGATGTCAGGGTCGGGTCCTTGAGCGGGTTGCCATGCCCTTCTCCAGGAGACCTTCCTGGCCCGGGGATGGAACCCGGGTCTCCTGCATCGCAGGCAGACTCTTGACCGTGTGAGCCACCAAGGAAGCTCTGTCGGAAATGTTCACCGAGTCCTCTTGTTGTAGCCACGCGTTCTGGGAAACAAACTCACTCAGAAGGACCATGCAGGTAGTGGAGTGCAGTTTCTTACACCAGCGGGCCCAAGGCAGAGTCTTCTCTTAGCCAAGGACCCCGACCAGCATTCGTGAAAATCTTTTATACCTCAGGGGTATGTGTCTGAACCCACCACCCCAAATTCCTTGAGACTTACCTAAACAAAGGAAGGGTAAAGACAATCCCGATAACCCCATCATTCATGTGTTATAAGACGAGATACACAGTGGACATTTATTCACAGGCCTGTGGTCATATCCTGATACACATAATGGAACTGATGGCTTTGTTCTGTGACAGAGATAATTAGCATATTCTTTTAGGCCACGGAGAGTCCAAGTACAAGCCCCAAAGGCTGTTTTATCCGGGTGTGTGTGTGTGTGTGTGTGTGTGCGCGCGCGCGCGCACGCGCGGGCAGGCGCCTGCGTGTGTGTGTGTGCGTGTCCGGTTTTCCATTGGTATGCCCCTTCTATAGACACCGGGCACAAAGTTCAGAGTCCATTGGGAGGGTGACCGTGCGTGTAGCCTCATGTTCGCAGCCTGGCCTAAGATGGAGTCCAGCTCTGTCTGTTTCCTCCTTCACTCTAGCTTCCATCTGCAGAGCTTCAGGCACAGGGCCTTTTGAGTTCTCCGTCAGAAGGGCAAGAGATGGTGGCAAATGTCCCCCCAGAGAGGGTTGTCCCCTCTGACAGAGCTTCCGATATCGGAGGCAACTCAGAAAACTTCAGGATCCAGTCCCACTTTCGGGGGAAGCACCACAGGCAAAGGACCAAACACACGTGGCCCAGGAATCTCCCATCCAGAAGTGGATATCCCCGTTTCACAGAAACATCCTCTGGGCCCCTAAGGAACGTATGGAAATCACTCTCTCGCCAAGGAGAGAAGAATCCTCACTGAGAGTTTCTGAAGTCTGGAAGGACCAGGTAGAGAGAAAAAGAGAAACGATTCTATTCCGCTGACAGGGGCATTATTGTTTGAAGCGACCAAGTGGATGTCCGTCTTTTCCAATTCCCATTTTAAACATTGTGTCCTTTCCGGTCCTTTGTGGTCTCTTTGGATCTGGAAAGCAACAGAGTTAACGGTAAGGTCCTTTTTTTTTTTTTTTTTTATGATTATGATTATTTTCCCCCCCTGCCTGTCTGCCTGTCCCTCCCCCTCTTCTCTCTGTCTCTCGCGCTTTTCACTCAGGTTAGGGAATTCACAACAACAACAACAAAAGTAGTGAGAAATCTGTATTTCTGCAGGTCAGGAAGCAACAGGTAAGAACTAGACATGGAACACAACAGGCTGGTTCCAAATAGGGTAAGGAGTCCATCAAGGCTCTCTATCATCACCCTGCTTATTTAACTTATATGCCGAGTACAGCATCACGAGACACGCTGGGCTGGATGAAGCACAAGCTGGAATCAAAATGGCTGGGAGAAATAGCAATCCCCTCAGATATGCAGATGACACCACCCTTATGGCAGAAATGAAGTATAGAGTGGGTTTACAAAGTCGTGCTCGTTTCGGGTTTTCAGATTCTTTTCCCTCAGAGGTGAATCCAAAGTAGGAAGCCTACATTTCCTGTGCTGCCTGGTAGGTGCTTGTGGATTGTATGATGTACATGTCGTATGTGTACACGTTCAACCCGACCTCCTAAGTGGACCGTCCTGCCCCTCCCCGCCCCAACGTATTTTCGTCAAGAAGTCAGGCATCCATTTGAGCATCCTACTCCTCAGGTCATCCGATCCCATGGAAGAAGTCAATCCTCCCGTTTTTCCATCGGTCCTCTACACGTCGCCTGATGATGATGGGGGGTGACCGGAAGACTGACAGTTCTGAAGAATTTTGCAAGAGATTCGGTGAAGGCTCCTAGGATTTGCTCAGTGAAGTGGGTGGCGTGTCAACCACTAGGGACCGTGGAAGGTATGCCCCAAGTGGCAAACAGCGTTACCTTCCACAGAGAAAGCTCTACCTAGCATACCAAGGATGCTTGACCACGCACCCGCCCCGCCCCCCCCCCCCAGGTGACAGGCGTGACGGGTCAGACTGTAGAAATCTTCCTGTCAAGGGTGTATTAACAGGCAGAGGCACCTTAGAGGCACCCTGTCCTGTGAAGCTGGAGGTGGGGAGGAAGGGGCAGAGGGACGATGAAGAAGGGAAGGAGAAAGTGAGGGACAGGGACACCACACAGTGTGTGTGGGGGGCGTGTCTGTGCCGTGTGTGGGTTCCACGTGGGTGTGTGCGCCTGTGGGTGCGGGTGTGAGGGGAGGCGGGCAGAGGCAGAGGCAGGGAGACACACAGCCAGGTCAAGGATAACATAATGTGTGTGGGGGGAGGGGCGGGGGTGGGTGGGTGCGTGCGTGCGTGGTGTGTGCGTGGGGGGGGTGGCGCACAGGACCGTGTGTGAAGGAGGGCAGTGTGTGGGGGGCAAGTGTGTGTGTGGGGGGGTGTCTGTGCTGTGTGCGGGTGCCACGTGGTTGTTAAGCGGGGGGTGGGGGGGAGGGGCGGGCAGAGAGACACACCCGGGCCAAGGACAACGTACTGTGTGGCGGAGCGGGCGGGGGGTGGGTGGGAGTGTGGGTGCGGGGTGTGTGCGTGTGTGCGGTGCCCCATAGGACCGTGGGGGGGGGGCAGTGTGTGTGTGGGGGTGTGGGTCTGTGCTGTGTGCAGATCCCACGTAAGTGTGAGTGAGGGGAGGGGCAGAGGTAGAGGCAGAGGGACACAGCCAGGCCAAGGACAACATAGTTTGGGGGAGGGTCGGGGTGGGGGGTGCGAGTGTGCGTGCGGGGTGTGTGCGTGTGTGCGATGGCGCCTAGGACTGTGCGGGGGGGCGGGCAGTGTGTGGGGGGTGGTGTGTCTGTGCTGTGTGCGGGTGCCACGTGGGTGTGTGCGCCTGTGGGTGCGGGTGTGGGGGAGGGGAGCGGGCAGTGACAGCGGCAGAGAGAGACAGCCAGGCCAAGGACAACGTAGTGTGTGGGGGAGCGGGCGGGGGGTGGGAGTGTGGGTGTGGGGTGTGTGCGTGTGTGCGGTGGCCCATAGGACCGTGGGGGGGCAGTGTGTGTGGGGGGGGGTGTCTGTGCTGTGTGCAGGTCCCACGGAGGTGTGAGTGGGGGGAGGGGCAGAGGCAGAGAGACACAGCCAGGCCAAGGACAACATAGTGGGGGGGGGCGGGGGGGTGGGAGTGTGCGTGCGGGGTGTGTGCGCGTGTGCGATGGCGCATAGGACCGTGTGTGGGGTGTTGCGTGTGTGCGACGGCACATAGGACCGTGTGTGGGGTGTTGTGTCTGTGCTGTGTGGGAATGCCACGGGGGTGTGTCCGGGTGTGTGGGGGGGCGGGCAGTGACAGAGGCAGAGAGAGACAGCCAGGCCAAGGACAACGTAGTGTGTGTGGGCGGGGTCGGGGTGCGGGGTGGGAGTGTGCGTGCAGGGTGTGTGCGGAGGCGCCTAGGACCGTGCGGGGGGGCGGGCAGTGTGTGGGGGGTGGTGTGTCTGTGCTGTGTGCGGGTGCCACGTGGGTGTGTGCGCCTGTGGGTGCGGGTGTGGGGGAGGGGAGCGGGCAGTGACAGCGGCAGAGAGAGACAGCCAGGCCAAGGACAACGTAGTGTGTGGGGGAGGGGGCGGGGGGGAGTGTGGGTGCGGGGTGTGTGCGGTGGCCCATAGGACCGTGGGGGGGGCAGTGTGTGTGTGTGTGGGGGTGTCTGTGCTGTGTGCAGGTCCCACGGAGGGGTGAGTGGGGGGAGGGGCAGAGGCAGAGGCAAAGAGACACAGCCAGGCCAAGGACAACATAGTGTGGGGGGGGCGGGGCGGGGGGTGGGAGTGTGCGTGCGGGGTGTGTGCGTGTGTGCGATGGCACCTAGGACCGTGTGTGTAGGGGGGCAGTGTGGGGGGATATTGTGTCTGTGCTGTGTGCGAATGCCACGGGGGTGTGTGCGCCTGTGGGTGCGGGTGTGGGAGGGGCGGGCAGTGACAGAGGCAGAGAGAGACAGCCAGGCCAAGGACAACGTAGTGTGGGTGGGCGGGTTCGGGGTGCGGGGTGGGGAGTGTGCGTGCGGGGTGTGTGCGTGTGTGCGGAGGCGCCTAGGACCGCGCGGGGGGGGGCAGTGTGTGTGTAGGGGGGGGTGTCTCTGCTGTGTGCGGGTGCCACGTGGGTGTGAGGGGGGCGGCGGGCAGAGAGACACACAGCCAGGCCAAGGACAACATAGTGTGTGGAGGGGGAGGGGCGGGGGTGGGTGGGGGGTGTGTCTGTGCTGTGTGCGGGTGCCACGTGGTTGTTAAGGGGGGGGCGGGCAGAGAGACACACAGCCAGGCCAAGGACAACATAGTGTGTGGGGGAGGGGCGGGGGGGTGAGAAGCAGTGTGGGTGCCGGGTGTGTGCGTGGGTGCGGTGGCCCATAGGACCGTGTGGGGGAGGGCAGTGTGTGTGGGGGGTGTGTGTCTGTGCTGTGTGCAGGTCCCACGTAGTTGTGAGTGGGGGGAGGGGCAGAGGCAGAGGCAGAGGCAGAGAGACACACAGCCAGGCCAAGGACAACATAGTGGGGCGGGTGGGAGTGTGCGTGCGGGGTGTGTGCCTGTGTGCGGTGGCGCATAGGGCCGTGTGTGTAGGGGGCCAGTGTCGGGGTGGTGGTGTGTCTGTGCGCCACGTGGGTGTGGGGGGGGGCCGGCAGAGAGACAGAGCCAGTCCAAGGACAACGCTGTGTGTGTGTGTGAGTGGGTGTGCAGGGTGTGGCCGGCGTGTGTGCGGGTGCTGCGTAGGGCCGTGCGGGAGTGCGTGCGCTGTGTGTGTACGCGTTGGGGGCGTGGGCAGCGTGTGTAGGTGGTGCGGGCAGAGACAGAAAGACACAGTCAGCAAAGGACAACGTGCACGGATATTCTTCTGAATATTTGCTTGTGTTTTCTGAGCTCATCACCTCCGGGATCAAGCTCACTCCCGTGCAACGGGAGTCTGCCCCCCTCACCTCAGCCACCACCGGCCAGCACTTGTCTTGGGCAGACAAGGGAGTGTTCCGATTTGGCCGGCGCGGGGGGGGGGGGTGGGGTGGCGGAGGAGTGGGGTGGGTGCGCAGGGTTTCGTTGTCACGAGGCGAACTTTGACCCTTGTGTTCTGCCCCTGAACCTCACTGGAGCGACTGGACCCGCGTGACCTGTCACGTCTTGGTTTCAACATCCTTGGCGGGAGAACTAAGATTCCCCCATGCGAAGTGATCAGGCCAGAGAGAAGGAAGTCGATTCCCTTGGGATCCAATGCCCGTTTTCTCGAATCCAGTTAAGTTTCGTCAAGATTTCCCACCCAAACCGAAAAGCCGAAGTGGCTACCTATCCCCGCCCCCTTGACCTCTGTCCCAAGGTGCCCCTCCCACACCGCCTCCTTCCACAGCCTCAAGGCATTCAAGAGTTAGCCGGCCCGGGCCGGCTCCATCCGTGGTCGCCCCGCCCCAAGACCCTCTGAAAAAGCGCCCGACAGGCAGGTGGCGCCCGACCCCCAACCAGCTATCCAGTGAGCCAGCCCCAGCATAGGAGCTTAGTGGGCGACCGACGGGGACTCGTTGCCAGACGGAGCCCATCCTAGTTCGCGTTTCTCCGCTCAGTCAACGGCGCAGACAGGAGAACGGGATCCGCCAACACTTCTCGAGAACGTCCCTGGGCGAGGGATGACGGACGCACGGACGGACGGGACGGGAAGGATTCTTGACTCCCCACCCACGGAGCAGCGGAATGCACTCCCATCCGAGGGGGATCGCAGGCCCACGTCAGACGGTGTGAGCACACGCCCCAGAACAACAACTCGCCAGCATCCCCGTCCGTGTCCCCGTCACCATCTTTGGGCACGCCAGGAGAAAGCCCTTTTGTGACCCGGACGACGGCTCTTTCGGCAAAAGCAACGTTGAGCAACGGCACAAATGAAGAGACTTGGATTTGAAACGACGCGTTCATATTGCAGCGCCTCAAAAGCAAAAGCACGCACTCGTCCCTCACATAACCGCAACCAACAAACCCGACGCACCTGAAAAAGAAAAAGCAAACGGAAGAGAACGGGTCGATCTGGCGGCTCGGTCGCCGAGACCAGATCAACCCCGGAAGGCAGGGCGAGCCGAGAGCCCACTCGGGTGAGGTCGAGCGGGATCAACACGGCAGCTCGGCGGCAGAGGTCGCGAGTGGGAGAGGTCCGTCCGGGTGCTCGACCCGCGGGCGCTGGCCGCTCTGCGGCCCAGTGAGGGAAGGAGGGGGGGAGGGGCGGAGACCCTGACAACTGGGCGACGCGCGCGCGCTGGCGGCTCGGCTGGCAAGGTCGCGAGTGGGAGAGGCCCGGCCGGCAGGTGGACCCGCGGGCACCGCCAGCTCGGCGGCAGAGTGAGGGAAGGAGGGAGGAGGGGCGGAGTCCCTGCCAGGCGGGCGACGCGCGCGCGCTGGCGGCTCGGCGCCAGAGGTCGCGAGTGCGAGAGGCCCGGCCGACAGGTGGACACGCGGGCACCGCCAGCTCGGCGGCAGAGTGAGGCAACGGGGTGAGGGGCAGACAGCCTGACAGCCGGGCGACGGGCGCGCGCTGGCGGCTCGGCGGGCGAGGTCGCGAGTGGGAGAGGCCCGGCCGACAGGTGGACACGCGGGCACCGCCAGCTCGGCGGCAGAGTGAGGGAAGGGGGGGGAGGGGCAGACACCCTGACACCCGGGCGACGGGCGCGCGCTGGCGGCTCGGCGGGCGAGGTCGCGAGTGGGAGAGGCCCGGCCGACAGCTGGACCCGCGGGCACCGCCAGCTCGGCGGCAGAGTGAGGGAAGGAGGGAGGAGGGGCGGAGTCCCTGCCAGGCGGGCGACGCGCGCGCGCTGGCGGCTCGGCGGCAGAGGTCGCGAGTGCGAGAGGCCCGGCCGACAGGTGGACACGCGGGCACCGCCAGCTCGGCGGCAGAGTGAGGGAAGGAGGGAGGAGGGGCGGAGTCCCTGCCAGGCGGGCGACGCGCGCGCGCTGGCGGCTCGGCGCCAGAGGTCGCGAGTGCGAGAGGCCCGGCCGACAGGTGGACACGCGGGCACCGCCAGCTCGGCGGCAGAGTGAGGGAAGGGGGGGAGGGGCAGACAGCCTGACAACCGGGCGACGGGCGCGCGCTGGCGCCTCGGCTGGCGAGGTCGCGAGTGGGAGAGGCCCTGCCCGCAGGTGGACACGCGGGCACCCGCAGCTCGTCGAGAGTTAGGGAAGGGGGGAAGTCAGGGAAGGGGGGGAGGGGATAGAACCCCGTCGGGCTCGTCGACCCGCGGCTCCTGGCGGCTCTGCGGCCGAGTTAGGGGAGGAGTGGGGGAGGGGCAGACAGCCTGACAGCCGGGCGACGGGCGCGCGCTGGCGGCTCGGGGGGCGAGGTCGCGAGTGGGAGAGGCCCTGCCCGCAGGTGCACCCGCGGGCACCCGCAGCTCGTCGACAGGGTTAGGGAAGGGGGGGAGTTAGGGAAGGGGGGGAGGGGCTAGAACCCCGTCGGGCTCGTCGACCCGCGGCTCCAAGCGGCTCTGCGGCCGAGTTAGGGGAGGAGGGGGGGAGGGGCAGACAGCCTGACAGCCGGGCGACGGGCGCGCGCTGCCGGCTCGGCGGGCGAGGTCGCGAGTGGGAGAGGCCCTGCCCGCAGGTGGACCCGCGGGCACCCGCAGCTCGTCGACAGGGTTAGGGAAGGGGGGGAGGGGATAGAGCCCCGTCGGGCTCGTCGACCCGCGGCTCCTGGCGGCTCTGCGGCCGAGTTAGGGAAGGGGGGGGAGGGGCAGACTCCCTGCCAGGCGGGCGACGCGCGCGCGCTGGCGGCTGGGCGCCATAGGTCGCGAGTGCGAGAGGCCCGGCCGACAGGTGGACACGCGGGCACCGCCAGCTCGGCGGCAGAGTGAGGGAAGGGGGGGAGGGGCAGACACCCTGACACCCGGGCGACGGGCGCGCGCTGGCGGCTCGGCGGGCGAGGTCGCGAGTGGGAGAGGCCCGGCCGACAGCTGGACCCGCGGGCACCGCCAGCTCGGCGGCAGAGTGAGGGAAGGAGGGAGGAGGGGCGGAGTCCCTGCCAGGCGGGCGACGCGCGCGCGCTGGCGGCTCGGCGGCAGAGGTCGCGAGTGCGAGAGGCCCGGCCGACAGGTGGACACGCGGGCACCGCCAGCTCGGCGGCAGAGTGAGGGAAGGAGGGAGGAGGGGCGGAATCCCTGCCAGGCGGGCGACGCGCGCGCGCTGGCGGCTCGGCGCCAGAGGTCGCGAGTGCGAGAGGCCCGGCCGACAGGTGGACACGCGGGCACCGCCAGCTCGGCGGCAGAGTGAGGGAAGGGGGGGAGGGGCAGACAGCCTGACAAGCGGGCGACGGGCGCGCGCTGGCGCCTCGGCTGGCGAGGTCGCGAGTGGGAGAGGCCCTGCCCGCAGGTGGACACGCGGGCACCCGCAGCTCGTCGAGAGTTAGGGAAGGGGGGAAGTCAGGGAAGGGGGGGAGGGGATAGAACCCCGTCGGGCTCGTCGACCCGCGGCTCCTGGCGGCTCTGCGGCCGAGTTAGGGGAGGAGTGGGGGAGGGGCAGACAACCTGACAGCCGGGCGACGGGGGCGCGCTGGCGGCTCGGCGGGCGAGGTCGCGAGTGGGAGAGGCCCTGCCCGCAGGTGCACCCGCGGGCACCCGCAGCTCGTCGACAGGGTTAGGGAAGGGGGGGAGTTAGGGAAGGTGGGGAGGGGCTAGAACCCCGTCGGGCTCGTCGACCCGCGGCTCCAAGCGGCTCTGCGGCCGAGTTAGGGGAGGAGGGGGGGAGGGGCAGACAGCCTGACAGCCGGGCGACGGGCGCGCGCTGCCGGCTCGGCGGGCGAGGTCGCGAGTGGGAGAGGCCCTGCCCGCAGGTGGACCCGCGGGCACCCGCAGCTCGTCGACAGGGTTAGGGAAGGGGGGGAGGGGATAGAGCCCCGTCGGGCTCGTCGACCCGCGGCTCCTGGCGGCTCTGCGGCCGAGTTAGGGAAGGGGGGGGAGGGGCAGACTCCCTGCCAGGCGGGCGACGCGCGCGTGCTGGCGGCTGGGCGCCATAGGTCGCGAGTGCGAGAGGCCCGGCCGACAGGTGGACACGCGGGCACCGCCAGCTCGGCGGCAGAGTGAGGGAAGGGGGGGGAGGGGCAGACACCCTGACACCCGGGCGACGGGCGCGCGCTGGCGGCTCGGCGGGCGAGGTCGCGAGTGGGAGAGGCCCGGCCGACAGCTGGACCCGCGGGCACCGCCAGCTCGGCGGCAGAGTGAGGGAAGGAGGGAGGAGGGGCGGAGTCCCTGCCAGGCGGGCGACGCGCGCGCGCTGGCGGCTCGGCGGCAGAGGTCGCGAGTGCGAGAGGCCCGGCCGACAGGTGGACACGCGGGCACCGCCAGCTCGGCGGCAGAGTGAGGGAAGGAGGGAGGAGGGGCGGAGTCCCTGCCAGGCGGGCGACGCGCGCGCGCTGGCGGCTCGGCGCCAGAGGTCGCGAGTGCGAGAGGCCCGGCCGACAGGTGGACACGCGGGCACCGCCAGCTCGGCGGCAGAGTGAGGGAAGGGGGGGAGGGGCAGACAGCCTGACAACCGGGCGACGGGCGCGCGCTGGCGCCTCGGCTGGCGAGGTCGCGAGTGGGAGAGGCCCTGCCCGCAGGTGGACACGCGGGCACCCGCAGCTCGTCGAGAGTTAGGGAAGGGGGGAAGTCAGGGAAGTGGGGGATGGGATAGAACCCCGTCGGGCTCGTCGACCCGCGGCTCCTGGCGGCTCTGCGGCCGAGTTAGGGGAGGAGTGGGGGAGGGGCAGACAGCCTGACAGCCGGGCGACGGGCGCGCGCTGGCGGCTCGGCGGGCGAGTTCGCGAGTGGGAGAGGCCCTGCCCGCAGGTGCACCCGCGGGCACCCGCAGCTCGTCGACAGGGTTAGGGAAGGGGGGGAGTTAGGGAAGGGGGGGAGGGGCTAGAACCCCGTCGGGCTCGTCGACCCGCGGCTCCAAGCGGCTCTGCGGCCGAGTTAGGGGAGGAGGGGTGGAGGGGCAGACAGCCTGACAGCCGGGCGACGGGCGCGCGCTGCCGGCTCGGCGGGCGAGGTCGCGAGTGGGAGAGGCCCTGCCCGCAGGTGGACCCGCGGGCACCCGCAGCTCGTCGACAGGGTTAGGGAAGGGGGGGAGGGGATAGAGCCCCGTCGGGCTCGTCGACCCGCGGCTCCTGGCGGCTCTGCCGCCGAGTTAGGGAAGGGGGGGAGGGGCAGACTCCCTGCCAGGCGGGCGACGCGCGCGCGCTGGCGGCTGGGCGCCATAGGTCGCGAGTGCGAGAGGCCCGGCCGACAGGTGGACACGCGGGCACCGCCAGCTCGGCGGCAGAGTGAGGGAAGGGGGGGGAGGGGCAGACACCCTGACACCCGGGCGACGGGCGCGCGCTGGCGGCTCGGCGGGCGAGGTCGCGAGTGGGAGAGGCCCGGCCGACAGCTGGACCCGCGGGCACCGCCAGCTCGGCGGCAGAGTGAGGGAAGGAGGGAGGAGGGGCGGAGTCCCTGCCAGGCGGGCGACGCGCGCGCGCTGGCGGCTCGGCGGCAGAGGTCGCGAGTGCGAGAGGCCCGGCCGACAGGTGGACACGCGGGCACCGCCAGCTCGGCGGCAGAGTGAGGGAAGGAGGGAGGAGGGGCGGAGTCCCTGCCAGGCGGGCGACGCGCGCGCGCTGGCGGCTCGGCGCCAGAGGTCGCGAGTGCGAGAGGCCCGGCCGATAGGTGGACACGCGGGCACCGCCAGCTCGGCGGCAGAGTGAGGGAAGGGGGGGAGGGGCAGACAGCCTGACAACCGGGCGACGGGCGCGCGCTGGCGCCTCGGCTGGCGAGGTCGCGAGTGGGAGAGGCCCTGCCCGCAGGTGGACACGCGGGCACCCGCAGCTCGTGGAGATTTAGGGAAGGGGGGAAGTCAGGGAAGGGGGGGAGGGGATAGAACCCCGTCGGGCTCGTCGACCCGCGGCTCCTGGCGGCTCTGCGGCCGAGTTAGGGGAGGAGTGGGGGAGGGGCAGACAGCCTGACAGCCGGGCGACGGGCGCGCGCTGGCGGCTCGGCGGGCGAGGTCGCGAGTGGGAGAGGCCCTGCCCGCAGGTGCACCCGCGGGCACCCGCAGCTCGTCGACAGGGTTAGGGAAGGGGGGGAGTTAGGGAAGGGGGGGAGGGGCTAGAACCCCGTCGGGCTCGTCGACCCGCGGCTCCAAGCGGCTCTGCGGCCGAGTTAGGGGAGGAGGGGTGGAGGGGCAGACAGCCTGACAGCCGGGCGACGGGCGCGCGCTGCCGGCTCGGCGGGCGAGGTCGCGAGTGGGAGAGGCCCTGCCCGCAGGTGGACCCGCGGGCACCCGCAGCTCGTCGACAGGGTTAGGGAAGGGGGGGAGGGGATAGAGCCCCGTCGGGCTCGTCGACCCGCGGCTCCTGGCGGCTCTGTGGCCGAGTTAGGGAAGGGGGGGGAGGGGCAGACTCCCTGCCAGGCGGGCGACGCGCGCGCGCTGGCGGCTGGGCGCCATAGGTCGCGAGTGCGAGAGGCCCGGCCGACAGGTGGACACGCGGGCACCGCCAGCTCGGCGGCAGAGTGAGGGAAGGGGGGGGAGGGGCAGACACCCTGACACCCGGGCGACGGGCGCGCGCTGGCGGCTCGGCGGGCGAGGTCGCGAGTGGGAGAGGCCCGGCCGACAGCTGGACCCGCGGGCACCGCCAGCTCGGCGGCAGAGTGAGGGAAGGAGGGAGGAGGGGCGGAGTCCCTGCCAGGCGGGCGACGCGCGCGCGCTGGCGGCTCGGCGCCAGAGGTCGCGAGTGCGAGAGGCCCGGCCGACAGGTGGACACGCGGGCACCGCCAGCTCGGCGGCAGAGTGAGGGAAGGAGGGAGGAGGGGCGGAGTCCCTGCCAGGCGGGCGACGCGCGCGCGCTGGCGGCTCGGCGCCAGAGGTCGCGAGTGCGAGAGGCCCGGCCGACAGGTGGACACGCGGGCACCGCCAGCTCGGCGGCAGAGTGAGGGAAGGGGGGGAGGGGCAGACAGCCTGACAACCGGGCGACGGGCGCGCGCTGGCGCCTCGGCTGGCGAGGTCGCGAGTGGGAGAGGCCCTGCCCGCAGGTGGACACGCGGGCACCCGCAGCTCGTCGAGAGTTAGGGAAGGGGGGAAGTCAGGGAAGGGGGGGAGGGGATAGAACCCCGGCGGGCTCGTCGACCCGCGGCTCCTGGCGGCTCTGCGGCCGAGTTAGGGGAGGAGTGGGGGAGGGGCAGACAGCCTGACAGCCGGGCGACGGGCGCGCGCTGGCGGCTCGGCGGGCGAGGTCGCGAGTGGGAGAGGCCCTGCCCGCAGGTGGACCCGCGGGCACCCGCAGCTCGTCGACAGGGTTAGGGAAGGGGGGGAGTCAGGGAAGGGGGGGAGGGGCAGACAGCCTGACAGCCGGGCGACGGGCGCGCGCTGGCGGCTCGGCGGGCGAAGTCGCGAGTGGGAGAGGCCCTGCCCGCAGGTGCACCCGCGGGCACCCGCAGCTCGTCGACAGGGTTAGGGAAGGGGGGGAATTAGGGAAGGGGGGGAGGGGCTAGAACCCCGTCGGGCTCGTCGACCCGCGGCCCCAAGCGGCTCTGCGGCCGAGTTAGGGGAGGAGTGGGGGAGGGGCAGACAGCCTGACAGCCGGGCGACGGGCGCGCGCTGCCGGCTCGGCGGGCGAGGTCGCGAGTGGGAGAGGCCCTGCCCGCAGGTGGACCCGCGGGCACCCGCAGCTCGTCGACAGGGTTAGGGAAGGGGGGGAGGGGATAGAGCCCCGTCGGGCTCGTCGACCCGCGGCTCCAAGCGGCTCTGCGGCCGAGTTAGGGGAGGAGGGGGGGAGGGGCAGACAGCCTGACAGCCGGGCGACGGGCGCGCGCTGCCGGCTCGGCGGGCGAGGTCGCGAGTGGGAGAGGCCCTGCCCGCAGGTGCACCCGCGGGCACCCGCAGCTCGTCGACAGGGTTAGGGAAGGGGAGGAGTTAGGGAAGGGGGGGAGGGGCTAGAACCCCGTCGGGCTCGTCGACCCGCGGCTCCAAGCGGCTCTGCGGCCGAGTTAGGGGAGGAGGGGGGGAGGGGCAGACAGCCTGACAGCCGGGCGACGGGCGCGCGCTGCCGGCTCGGCGGGCGAGGTCGCGAGTGGGAGAGGCCCTGCCCGCAGGTGGACCCGCGGGCACCCGCAGCTCGTCGACAGGGTTAGGGAAGGGGGGGAGGGGATAGAGCCCCGTCGGGCTCGTCGACCCGCGGCTCCTGGCGGCTCTGCGGCCGAGTTAGGGAAGGGGGGGGAGGGGCAGACTCCCTGCCAGGCGGGCGACGCGCGCGCGCTGGCGGCTGGGCGCCATAGGTCGCGAGTGCGAGAGGCCCGGCCGACAGGTGGACACGCGGGCACCGCCAGCTCGGCGGCAGAGTGAGGGAAGGGGGGGGAGGGGCAGACACCCTGACACCCGGGCGACGGGCGCGCGCTGGCGGCTCGGCGGGCGAGGTCGCGAGTGGGAGAGGCCCGGCCGACAGCTGGACCCGCGTGCACCGCCAGCTCGGCGGCAGAGTGAGGGAAGGAGGGAGGAGGGGCGGAGTCCCTGCCAGGCGGGCGACGCGCGCGCGCTGGCGGCTCGGCGGCAGAGGTCGCGAGTGCGAGAGGCCCGGCCGACAGGTGGACACGCGGGCACCGCCAGCTCGGCGGCAGAGTGAGGGAAGGAGGGAGGAGGGGCGGAGTCCCTGCCAGGCGGGCGACGCGCGCGCGCTGGCGGCTCGGCGCCAGAGGTCGCGAGTGCGAGAGGCCCGGCCGACAGGTGGACACGCGGGCACCGCCAGCTCGGCGGCAGAGTGAGGGAAGGGGGGGAGGGGCAGACAGCCTGACAACCGGGCGACGGGCGCGCGCTGGCGCCTCGGCTGGCGAGGTCGCGAGTGGGAGAGGCCCTGCCCGCAGGTGGACACGCGGGCACCCGCAGCTCGTGGAGAGTTAGGGAACGGGGGAAGTCAGGGAAGTGGGGGAGGGGATAGAACTCCGTCGGGCTCGTCGACCCGCGGCTCCTGGCGGCTCTGCGGCCGAGTTAGGGGAGGAGTGGGGGAGGGGCAGACAGCCTGACAGCCGGGCGACGGGCGCGCGCTGGCGGCTCGGCGGGCGAGGTCGCGAGTGGGAGAGGCCCTGCCCGCAGGTGGACCCGCGGGCACCCGCAGCTCGTCGACAGGGTTAGGGAAGGGGGGGAGGGGATAGAGCCCCGTCGGGCTCGTCGACCCGCGGCTCCTGGCGGCTCTGCCGCCGAGTTAGGGAAGGGGGGGGAGGGGCAGACTCCCTGCCAGGCGGGCGACGCGCGCGCGCTGGCGGCTGGGCGCCATAGGTCGCGAGTGCGAGAGGCCCGGCCGACAGGTGGACACGCGGGCACCGCCAGCTCGGCGGCAGAGTGAGGGAAGGGGGGGGAGGGGCAGACACCCTGACACCCGGGCGACGGGCGCGCGCTGGCGGCTCGGCGGGCGATGTCGCGAGTGGGAGAGGCCCGGCCGACAGCTGGACCCGCGGGCACCGCCAGCTCGGCGGCAGAGTGAGGGAAGGAGGGAGGAGGGGCGGAGTCCCTGCCAGGCGGGCGACGCGCGCGCGCTGGCGGCTCGGCGGCAGAGGTCGCGAGTGCGAGAGGCCCGGCCGACAGGTGGACACGCGGGCACCGCCAGCTCGGCGGCAGAGTGAGGGAAGGGGGGGGAGGGGCAGACACCCTGACACCCGGGCGACGGGCGCGCGCTGGCGGCTCGGCGGGCGATGTCGCGAGTGGGAGAGGCCCGGCCGACAGCTGGACCCGCGGGCACCGCCAGCTCGGCGGCAGAGTGAGGGAAGGAGGGAGGAGGGGCGGAGTCCCTGCCAGGCGGGCGACGCGCGCGCGCTGGCGGCTCGGCGGCAGAGGTCGCGAGTGCGAGAGGCCCGGCCGACAGGTGGACACGCGGGCACCGCCAGCTCGGCGGCAGAGTGAGGGAAGGAGGGAGGAGGGGCGGAGTCCCTGCCAGGCGGGCGACGCGCGCGCGCTGGCGGCTCGGCGCCAGAGGTCGCGAGTGCGAGAGGCCCGGCCGACAGGTGGACACGCGGGCACCGCCAGCTCGGCGGCAGAGTGAGGGAAGGGGGGGAGGGGCAGACAGCCTGACAACCGGGCGACGGGCGCGCGCTGGCGCCTCGGCTGGCGAGGTCGCGAGTGGGAGAGGCCCTGCCCGCAGGTGGACACGCGGGCACCCGCAGCTCGTCGAGAGTTAGGGAAGGGGGGAAGTCAGGGAAGGGGGGGAGGGGATAGAACCCCGGCGGGCTCGTCGACCCGCGGCTCCTGGCGGCTCTGCGGCCGAGTTAGGGGAGGAGTGGGGGAGGGGCAGACAGCCTGACAGCCGGGCGACGGGCGCGCGCTGGCGGCTCGGCGGGCGAGGTCGCGAGTGGGAGAGGCCCTGCCCGCAGGTGGACCCGCGGGCACCCGCAGCTCGTCGACAGGGTTAGGGAAGGGGGGGAGTCAGGGAAGGGGGGGAGGGGCAGACAGCCTGACAGCCGGGCGACGGGCGCGCGCTGGCGGCTCGGCGGGCGAAGTCGCGAGTGGGAGAGGCCCTGCCCGCAGGTGCACCCGCGGGCACCCGCAGCTCGTCGACAGGGTTAGGGAAGGGGGGGAATTAGGGAAGGGGGGGAGGGGCTAGAACCCCGTCGGGCTCGTCGACCCGCGGCCCCAAGCGGCTCTGCGGCCGAGTTAGGGGAGGAGGGGGGGAGGGGCAGACAGCCTGACAGCCGGGCGACGCGCGCGCGCTGGCGGCTCGGCGCCAGAGGTCGCGAGTGCGAGAGGCCCGGCCGACAGGTGGACACGCGGGCACCGCCAGCTCGGCGGCAGAGTGAGGGAAGGGGGGGAGGGGCAGACAGCCTGACAACCGGGCGACGGGCGCGCGCTGGCGCCTCGGCTGGCGAGGTCGCGAGTGGGAGAGGCCCTGCCCGCAGGTGGACACGCGGGCACCCGCAGCTCGTCGAGAGTTAGGGAAGGGGGGAAGTCAGGGAAGGGGGGGAGGGGATAGAACCCCGGCGGGCTCGTCGACCCGCGGCTCCTGGCGGCTCTGCGGCCGAGTTAGGGGAGGAGTGGGGGAGGGGCAGACAGCCTGACAGCCGGGCGACGGGCGCGCGCTGGCGGCTCGGCGGGCGAGGTCGCGAGTGGGAGAGGCCCTGCCCGCAGGTGGACCCGCGGGCACCCGCAGCTCGTCGACAGGGTTAGGGAAGGGGGGGAGTCAGGGAAGGGGGGGAGGGGCAGACAGCCTGACAGCCGGGCGACGGGCGCGCGCTGGCGGCTCGGCGGGCGAAGTCGCGAGTGGGAGAGGCCCTGCCCGCAGGTGCACCCGCGGGCACCCGCAGCTCGTCGACAGGGTTAGGGAAGGGGGGGAATTAGGGAAGGGGGGGAGGGGCTAGAACCCCGTCGGGCTCGTCGACCCGCGGCCCCAAGCGGCTCTGCGGCCGAGTTAGGGGAGGAGTGGGGGAGGGGCAGACAGCCTGACAGCCGGGCGACGGGCGCGCGCTGCCGGCTCGGCGGGCGAGGTCGCGAGTGGGAGAGGCCCTGCCCGCAGGTGGACCCGCGGGCACCCGCAGCTCGTCGACAGGGTTAGGGAAGGGGGGGAGGGGATAGAGCCCCGTCGGGCTCGTCGACCCGCGGCTCCAAGCGGCTCTGCGGCCGAGTTAGGGGAGGAGGGGGGGAGGGGCAGACAGCCTGACAGCCGGGCGACGGGCGCGCGCTGCCGGCTCGGCGGGCGAGGTCGCGAGTGGGAGAGGCCCTGCCCGCAGGTGCACCCGCGGGCACCCGCAGCTCGTCGACAGGGTTAGGGAAGGGGAGGAGTTAGGGAAGGGGGGGAGGGGCTAGAACCCCGTCGGGCTCGTCGACCCGCGGCTCCAAGCGGCTCTGCGGCCGAGTTAGGGGAGGAGGGGGGGAGGGGCAGACAGCCTGACAGCCGGGCGACGGGCGCGCGCTGCCGGCTCGGCGGGCGAGGTCGCGAGTGGGAGAGGCCCTGCCCGCAGGTGGACCCGCGGGCACCCGCAGCTCGTCGACAGGGTTAGGGAAGGGGGGGAGGGGATAGAGCCCCGTCGGGCTCGTCGACCCGCGGCTCCTGGCGGCTCTGCGGCCGAGTTAGGGAAGGGGGGGGAGGGGCAGACTCCCTGCCAGGCGGGCGACGCGCGCGCGCTGGCGGCTGGGCGCCATAGGTCGCGAGTGCGAGAGGCCCGGCCGACAGGTGGACACGCGGGCACCGCCAGCTCGGCGGCAGAGTGAGGGAAGGGGGGGGAGGGGCAGACACCCTGACACCCGGGCGACGGGCGCGCGCTGGCGGCTCGGCGGGCGAGGTCGCGAGTGGGAGAGGCCCGGCCGACAGCTGGACCCGCGTGCACCGCCAGCTCGGCGGCAGAGTGAGGGAAGGAGGGAGGAGGGGCGGAGTCCCTGCCAGGCGGGCGACGCGCGCGCGCTGGCGGCTCGGCGGCAGAGGTCGCGAGTGCGAGAGGCCCGGCCGACAGGTGGACACGCGGGCACCGCCAGCTCGGCGGCAGAGTGAGGGAAGGAGGGAGGAGGGGCGGAGTCCCTGCCAGGCGGGCGACGCGCGCGCGCTGGCGGCTCGGCGCCAGAGGTCGCGAGTGCGAGAGGCCCGGCCGACAGGTGGACACGCGGGCACCGCCAGCTCGGCGGCAGAGTGAGGGAAGGGGGGGAGGGGCAGACAGCCTGACAACCGGGCGACGGGCGCGCGCTGGCGCCTCGGCTGGCGAGGTCGCGAGTGGGAGAGGCCCTGCCCGCAGGTGGACACGCGGGCACCCGCAGCTCGTGGAGAGTTAGGGAACGGGGGAAGTCAGGGAAGTGGGGGAGGGGATAGAACTCCGTCGGGCTCGTCGACCCGCGGCTCCTGGCGGCTCTGCGGCCGAGTTAGGGGAGGAGTGGGGGAGGGGCAGACAGCCTGACAGCCGGGCGACGGGCGCGCGCTGGCGGCTCGGCGGGCGAGGTCGCGAGTGGGAGAGGCCCTGCCCGCAGGTGGACCCGCGGGCACCCGCAGCTCGTCGACAGGGTTAGGGAAGGGGGGGAGGGGATAGAGCCCCGTCGGGCTCGTCGACCCGCGGCTCCTGGCGGCTCTGCCGCCGAGTTAGGGAAGGGGGGGGAGGGGCAGACTCCCTGCCAGGCGGGCGACGCGCGCGCGCTGGCGGCTGGGCGCCATAGGTCGCGAGTGCGAGAGGCCCGGCCGACAGGTGGACACGCGGGCACCGCCAGCTCGGCGGCAGAGTGAGGGAAGGGGGGGGAGGGGCAGACACCCTGACACCCGGGCGACGGGCGCGCGCTGGCGGCTCGGCGGGCGATGTCGCGAGTGGGAGAGGCCCGGCCGACAGCTGGACCCGCGGGCACCGCCAGCTCGGCGGCAGAGTGAGGGAAGGAGGGAGGAGGGGCGGAGTCCCTGCCAGGCGGGCGACGCGCGCGCGCTGGCGGCTCGGCGGCAGAGGTCGCGAGTGCGAGAGGCCCGGCCGACAGGTGGACACGCGGGCACCGCCAGCTCGGCGGCAGAGTGAGGGAAGGGGGGGGAGGGGCAGACACCCTGACACCCGGGCGACGGGCGCGCGCTGGCGGCTCGGCGGGCGATGTCGCGAGTGGGAGAGGCCCGGCCGACAGCTGGACCCGCGGGCACCGCCAGCTCGGCGGCAGAGTGAGGGAAGGAGGGAGGAGGGGCGGAGTCCCTGCCAGGCGGGCGACGCGCGCGCGCTGGCGGCTCGGCGGCAGAGGTCGCGAGTGCGAGAGGCCCGGCCGACAGGTGGACACGCGGGCACCGCCAGCTCGGCGGCAGAGTGAGGGAAGGAGGGAGGAGGGGCGGAGTCCCTGCCAGGCGGGCGACGCGCGCGCGCTGGCGGCTCGGCGCCAGAGGTCGCGAGTGCGAGAGGCCCGGCCGACAGGTGGACACGCGGGCACCGCCAGCTCGGCGGCAGAGTGAGGGAAGGGGGGGAGGGGCAGACAGCCTGACAACCGGGCGACGGGCGCGCGCTGGCGCCTCGGCTGGCGAGGTCGCGAGTGGGAGAGGCCCTGCCCGCAGGTGGACACGCGGGCACCCGCAGCTCGTCGAGAGTTAGGGAAGGGGGGAAGTCAGGGAAGGGGGGGAGGGGATAGAACCCCGGCGGGCTCGTCGACCCGCGGCTCCTGGCGGCTCTGCGGCCGAGTTAGGGGAGGAGTGGGGGAGGGGCAGACAGCCTGACAGCCGGGCGACGGGCGCGCGCTGGCGGCTCGGCGGGCGAGGTCGCGAGTGGGAGAGGCCCTGCCCGCAGGTGGACCCGCGGGCACCCGCAGCTCGTCGACAGGGTTAGGGAAGGGGGGGAGTCAGGGAAGGGGGGGAGGGGCAGACAGCCTGACAGCCGGGCGACGGGCGCGCGCTGGCGGCTCGGCGGGCGAAGTCGCGAGTGGGAGAGGCCCTGCCCGCAGGTGCACCCGCGGGCACCCGCAGCTCGTCGACAGGGTTAGGGAAGGGGGGGAATTAGGGAAGGGGGGGAGGGGCTAGAACCCCGTCGGGCTCGTCGACCCGCGGCCCCAAGCGGCTCTGCGGCCGAGTTAGGGGAGGAGGGGGGAGGGGCAGACAGCCTGACAGCCGGGCGACGGGCGCGCGCTGCCGGCTCGGCGGGCGAGGTCGCGAGTGGGAGAGGCCCTGCCCGCAGGTGGACCCGCGGGCACCCGCAGCTCGTCGACAGGGTTAGGGAAGGGGGGGAGGGGATAGAGCCCCGTCGGGCTCGTCGACCCGCGGCTCCAAGCGGCTCTGCGGCCGAGTTAGGGGAGGAGGGGGGGAGGGGCAGACAGCCTGACAGCCGGGCGACGGGCGCGCGCTGCCGGCTCGGCGGGCGAGGTCGCGAGTGGGAGAGGCCCTGCCCGCAGGTGGACCCGCGGGCACCCGCAGCTCGTCGACAGGGTTAGGGAAGGGGGGGAGGGGATAGAGCCCCGTCGGGCTCGTCGACCCGCGGCTCCTGGCGGCTCTGCGGCCGAGTTAGGGGAGGAGTGGGGGAGGGGCAGACAGCCTGACAGCCGGGCGACGGGCGCGCGCTGGCGGCTCGGCGGGCGAGGTCGCGAGTGGGAGAGGCCCTGCCCGCAGGTGCACCCGCGGGCACCCGCAGCTCGTCGACAGGGTTAGGGAAGGGGGGGAGTTAGGGAAGGGGGGGAGGGGCTAGAACCCCGTCGGGCTCGTCGACCCGCGGCTCCAAGCTGCTCTGCGGCCGAGTTAGGGGAGGAGGGGGGGAGGGGCAGACAGCCTGACAGCCGGGCGACGGGCGCGCGCTGCCGGCTCGGCGGGCGAGGTCGCGAGTGGGAGAGGCCCTGCCCGCAGGTGGACCCGCGGGCACCCGCAGCTCGTCGACAGGGTTAGGGAAGGGGGGGAGGGGATAGAGCCCCGTCGGGCTCGTCGACCCGCGGCTCCTGGCGGCTCTGCGGCCGAGTTAGGGAAGGGGGGGGAGGGGCAGACTCCCTGCCAGGCGGGCGACGCGCGCGCGCTGGCGGCTGGGCGCCATAGGTCGCGAGTGCGAGAGGCCCGGCCGACAGGTGGACACGCGGGCACCGCCAGCTCGGCGGCAGAGTGAGGGAAGGGGGGGGAGGGGCAGACACCCTGACACCCGGGCGACGGGCGCGCGCTGGCGGCTCGGCGGGCGAGGTCGCGAGTGGGAGAGGCCCGGCCGACAGCTGGACCCGCGGGCACCGCCAGCTCGGCGGCAGAGTGAGGGAAGGAGGGAGGAGGGGCGGAGTCCCTGCCAGGCGGGCGACGCGCGCGCGCTGGCGGCTCGGCGCCAGAGGTCGCGAGTGCGAGAGGCCCGGCCGACAGGTGGACACGCGGGCACCGCCAGCTCGGCGGCAGAGTGAGGGAAGGAGGGAGGAGGGGCGGAGTCCCTGCCAGGCGGGCGACGCGCGCGCGCTGGCGGCTCGGCGCCAGAGGTCGCGAGTGCGAGAGGCCCGGCCGACAGGTGGACACGCGGGCACCGCCAGCTCGGCGGCAGAGTGAGGGAAGGGGGGGAGGGGCAGACAGCCTGACAACCGGGCGACGGGCGCGCGCTGGCGCCTCGGCTGGCGAGGTCGCGAGTGGGAGAGGCCCTGCCCGCAGGTGGACACGCGGGCACCCGCAGCTCGTCGAGAGTTAGGGAAGGGGGGAAGTCAGGGAAGGGGGGGAGGGGATAGAACCCCGGCGGGCTCGTCGACCCGCGGCTCCTGGCGGCTCTGCGGCCGAGTTAGGGGAGGAGTGGGGGAGGGGCAGACAGCCTGACAGCCGGGCGACGGGCGCGCGCTGGCGGCTCGGCGGGCGAGGTCGCGAGTGGGAGAGGCCCTGCCCGCAGGTGGACCCGCGGGCACCCGCAGCTCGTCGACAGGGTTAGGGAAGGGGGGGAGTCAGGGAAGGGGGGGAGGGGCAGACAGCCTGACAGCCGGGCGACGGGCGCGCGCTGGCGGCTCGGCGGGCGAAGTCGCGAGTGGGAGAGGCCCTGCCCGCAGGTGCACCCGCGGGCACCCGCAGCTCGTCGACAGGGTTAGGGAAGGGGGGGAATTAGGGAAGGGGGGGAGGGGCTAGAACCCCGTCGGGCTCGTCGACCCGCGGCCCCAAGCGGCTCTGCGGCCGAGTTAGGGGAGGAGGGGGGGAGGGGCAGACAGCCTGACAGCCGGGCGACGGGCGCGCGCTGCCGGCTCGGCGGGCGAGGTCGCGAGTGGGAGAGGCCCTGCCCGCAGGTGGACCCGCGGGCACCCGCAGCTCGTCGACAGGGTTAGGGAAGGGGGGGAGGGGATAGAGCCCCGTCGGGCTCGTCGACCCGCGGCTCCAAGCGGCTCTGCGGCCGAGTTAGGGGAGGAGGGGGGGAGGGGCAGACAGCCTGACAGCCGGGCGACGGGCGCGCGCTGCCGGCTCGGCGGGCGAGGTCGCGAGTGGGAGAGGCCCTGCCCGCAGGTGGACCCGCGGGCACCCGCAGCTCGTCGACAGGGTTAGGGAAGGGGGGGAGGGGATAGAGCCCCGTCGGGCTCGTCGACCCGCGGCTCCTGGCGGCTCTGCGGCCGAGTTAGGGGAGGAGTGGGGGAGGGGCAGACAGCCTGACAGCCGGGCGACGGGCGCGCGCTGGCGGCTCGGCGGGCGAGGTCGCGAGTGGGAGAGGCCCTGCCCGCAGGTGCACCCGCGGGCACCCGCAGCTCGTCGACAGGGTTAGGGAAGGGGAGGAGTTAGGGAAGGGGGGGAGGGGCTAGAACCCCGTCGGGCTCGTCGACCCGCGGCTCCAAGCGGCTCTGCGGCCGAGTTAGGGGAGGAGGGGGGGAGGGGCAGACAGCCTGACAGCCGGGCGACGGGCGCGCGCTGCCGGCTCGGCGGGCGAGGTCGCGAGTGGGAGAGGCCCTGCCCGCAGGTGGACCCGCGGGCACCCGCAGCTCGTCGACAGGGTTAGGGAAGGGGGGGAGGGGATAGAGCCCCGTCGGGCTCGTCGACCCGCGGCTCCTGGCGGCTCTGCGGCCGAGTTAGGGAAGGGGGGGGAGGGGCAGACTCCCTGCCAGGCGGGCGACGCGCGCGCGCTGGCGGCTGGGCGCCATAGGTCGCGAGTGCGAGAGGCCCGGCCGACAGGTGGACACGCGGGCACCGCCAGCTCGGCGGCAGAGTGAGGGAAGGGGGGGGAGGGGCAGACACCCTGACACCCGGGCGACGGGCGCGCGCTGGCGGCTCGGCGGGCGAGGTCGCGAGTGGGAGAGGCCCGGCCGACAGCTGGACCCGCGTGCACCGCCAGCTCGGCGGCAGAGTGAGGGAAGGAGGGAGGAGGGGCGGAGTCCCTGCCAGGCGGGCGACGCGCGCGCGCTGGCGGCTCGGCGGCAGAGGTCGCGAGTGCGAGAGGCCCGGCCGACAGGTGGACACGCGGGCACCGCCAGCTCGGCGGCAGAGTGAGGGAAGGAGGGAGGAGGGGCGGAGTCCCTGCCAGGCGGGCGACGCGCGCGCGCTGGCGGCTCGGCGCCAGAGGTCGCGAGTGCGAGAGGCCCGGCCGACAGGTGGACACGCGGGCACCGCCAGCTCGGCGGCAGAGTGAGGGAAGGGGGGGAGGGGCAGACAGCCTGACAACCGGGCGACGGGCGCGCGCTGGCGCCTCGGCTGGCGAGGTCGCGAGTGGGAGAGGCCCTGCCCGCAGGTGGACACGCGGGCACCCGCAGCTCGTGGAGAGTTAGGGAAGGGGGGAAGTCAGGGAAGTGGGGGAGGGGATAGAACTCCGTCGGGCTCGTCGACCCGCGGCTCCTGGCGGCTCTGCGGCCGAGTTAGGGGAGGAGTGGGGGAGGGGCAGACAGCTTGACAGCCGGGCGACGGGCGCGCGCTGGCGGCTCGGCGGGCGAGGTCGCGAGTGGGAGAGGCCCTGCCCGCAGGTGCACCCGCGGGCACCCGCAGCTCGTCGACAGGGTTAGGGAAGGGGGGGAGTTAGGGAAGGGGGGGAGGGGCTAGAACCCCGTCGGGCTCGTCGACCCGCGGCTCCAAGCGGCTCTGCGGCCGAGTTAGGGGAGGAGGGGTGGAGGGGCAGACAGCCTGACAGCCGGGCGACGGGCGCGCGCTGCCGGCTCGGCGGGCGAGGTCGCGAGTGGGAGAGGCCCTGCCCGCAGGTGGACCCGCGGGCACCCGCAGCTCGTCGACAGGGTTAGGGAAGGGGGGGAGGGGATAGAGCCCCGTCGGGCTCGTCGACCCGCGGCTCCTGGCGGCTCTGCCGCCGAGTTAGGGAAGGGGGGGGAGGGGCAGACTCCCTGCCAGGCGGGCGACGCGCGCGCGCTGGCGGCTGGGCGCCATAGGTCGCGAGTGCGAGAGGCCCGGCCGACAGGTGGACACGCGGGCACCGCCAGCTCGGCGGCAGAGTGAGGGAAGGGGGGGGAGGGGCAGACACCCTGACACCCGGGCGACGGGCGCGCGCTGGCGGCTCGGCGGGCGAGGTCGCGAGTGGGAGAGGCCCGGCCGACAGCTGGACCCGCGGGCACCGCCAGCTCGGCGGCAGAGTGAGGGAAGGAGGGAGGAGGGGCGGAGTCCCTGCCAGGCGGGCGACGCGCGCGCGCTGGCGGCTCGGCGGCAGAGGTCGCGAGTGCGAGAGGCCCGGCCGACAGGTGGACACGCGGGCACCGCCAGCTCGGCGGCAGAGTGAGGGAAGGAGGGAGGAGGGGCGGAGTCCCTGCCAGGCGGGCGACGCGCGCGCGCTGGCGGCTCGGCGCCAGAGGTCGCGAGTGCGAGAGGCCCGGCCGACAGGTGGACACGCGGGCACCGCCAGCTCGGCGGCAGAGTGAGGGAAGGGGGGGAGGGGCAGACAGCCTGACAACCGGGCGACGGGCGCGCGCTGGCGCCTCGGCTGGCGAGGTCGCGAGTGGGAGAGGCCCTGCCCGCAGGTGGACACGCGGGCACCCGCAGCTCGTCGAGAGTTAGGGAAGGGGGGAAGTCAGGGAAGGGGGGGAGGGGATAGAACCCCGGCGGGCTCGTCGACCCGCGGCTCCTGGCGGCTCTGCGGCCGAGTTAGGGGAGGAGTGGGGGAGGGGCAGACAGCCTGACAGCCGGGCGACGGGCGCGCGCTGGCGGCTCGGCGGGCGAGGTCGCGAGTGGGAGAGGCCCTGCCCGCAGGTGGACCCGCGGGCACCCGCAGCTCGTCGACAGGGTTAGGGAAGGGGGGGAGTCAGGGAAGGGGGGGAGGGGCAGACAGCCTGACAGCCGGGCGACGGGCGCGCGCTGGCGGCTCGGCGGGCGAAGTCGCGAGTGGGAGAGGCCCTGCCCGCAGGTGCACCCGCGGGCACCCGCAGCTCGTCGACAGGGTTAGGGAAGGGGGGGAGGGGATAGAGCCCCGTCGGGCTCGTCGACCCGCGGCTCCAAGCGGCTCTGCGGCCGAGTTAGGGGAGGAGGGGGGGAGGGGCAGACAGCCTGACAGCCGGGCGACGGGCGCGCGCTGCCGGCTCGGCGGGCGAGGTCGCGAGTGGGAGAGGCCCTGCCCGCAGGTGGACCCGCGGGCACCCGCAGCTCGTCGACAGGGTTAGGGAAGGGGGGGAGGGGATAGAGCCCCGTCGGGCTCGTCGACCCGCGGCTCCTGGCGGCTCTGCGGCCGAGTTAGGGGAGGAGTGGGGGAGGGGCAGACAGCCTGACAGCCGGGCGACGGGCGCGCGCTGCCGGCTCGGCGGGCGAGGTCGCGAGTGGGAGAGGCCCTGCCCGCAGGTGCACCCGCGGGCACCCGCAGCTCGTCGACAGGGTTAGGGAAGGGGGGGAGTTAGGGAAGGGGGGGAGGGGCTAGAACCCCGTCGGGCTCGTCGACCCGCGGCTCCAAGCTGCTCTGCGGCCGAGTTAGGGGAGGAGGGGGGGAGGGGCAGACAGCCTGACAGCCGGGCGACGGGCGCGCGCTGCCGGCTCGGCGGGCGAGGTCGCGAGTGGGAGAGGCCCTGCCCGCAGGTGGACCCGCGGGCACCCGCAGCTCGTCGACAGGGTTAGGGAAGGGGGGGAGGGGATAGAGCCCCGTCGGGCTCGTCGACCCGCGGCTCCTGGCGGCTCTGCGGCCGAGTTAGGGAAGGGGGGGGAGGGGCAGACTCCCTGCCAGGCGGGCGACGCGCGCGCGCTGGCGGCTGGGCGCCATAGGTCGCGAGTGCGAGAGGCCCGGCCGACAGGTGGACACGCGGGCACCGCCAGCTCGGCGGCAGAGTGAGGGAAGGGGGGGGAGGGGCAGACACCCTGACACCCGGGCGACGGGCGCGCGCTGGCGGCTCGGCGGGCGAGGTCGCGAGTGGGAGAGGCCCGGCCGACAGCTGGACCCGCGGGCACCGCCAGCTCGGCGGCAGAGTGAGGGAAGGAGGGAGGAGGGGCGGAGTCCCTGCCAGGCGGGCGACGCGCGCGCGCTGGCGGCTCGGCGCCAGAGGTCGCGAGTGCGAGAGGCCCGGCCGACAGGTGGACACGCGGGCACCGCCAGCTCGGCGGCAGAGTGAGGGAAGGAGGGAGGAGGGGCGGAGTCCCTGCCAGGCGGGCGACGCGCGCGCGCTGGCGGCTCGGCGCCAGAGGTCGCGAGTGCGAGAGGCCCGGCCGACAGGTGGACACGCGGGCACCGCCAGCTCGGCGGCAGAGTGAGGGAAGGGGGGGAGGGGCAGACAGCCTGACAACCGGGCGACGGGCGCGCGCTGGCGCCTCGGCTGGCGAGGTCGCGAGTGGGAGAGGCCCTGCCCGCAGGTGGACACGCGGGCACCCGCAGCTCGTCGAGAGTTAGGGAAGGGGGGAAGTCAGGGAAGGGGGGGAGGGGATAGAACCCCGGCGGGCTCGTCGACCCGCGGCTCCTGGCGGCTCTGCGGCCGAGTTAGGGGAGGAGTGGGGGAGGGGCAGACAGCCTGACAGCCGGGCGACGGGCGCGCGCTGGCGGCTCGGCGGGCGAGGTCGCGAGTGGGAGAGGCCCTGCCCGCAGGTGGACCCGCGGGCACCCGCAGCTCGTCGACAGGGTTAGGGAAGGGGGGGAGTCAGGGAAGGGGGGGAGGGGCAGACAGCCTGACAGCCGGGCGACGGGCGCGCGCTGGCGGCTCGGCGGGCGAAGTCGCGAGTGGGAGAGGCCCTGCCCGCAGGTGCACCCGCGGGCACCCGCAGCTCGTCGACAGGGTTAGGGAAGGGGGGGAATTAGGGAAGGGGGGGAGGGGCTAGAACCCCGTCGGGCTCGTCGACCCGCGGCCCCAAGCGGCTCTGCGGCCGAGTTAGGGGAGGAGGGGGGGAGGGGCAGACAGCCTGACAGCCGGGCGACGGGCGCGCGCTGCCGGCTCGGCGGGCGAGGTCGCGAGTGGGAGAGGCCCTGCCCGCAGGTGGACCCGCGGGCACCCGCAGCTCGTCGACAGGGTTAGGGAAGGGGGGGAGGGGATAGAGCCCCGTCGGGCTCGTCGACCCGCGGCTCCAAGCGGCTCTGCGGCCGAGTTAGGGGAGGAGGGGGGGAGGGGCAGACAGCCTGACAGCCGGGCGACGGGCGCGCGCTGCCGGCTCGGCGGGCGAGGTCGCGAGTGGGAGAGGCCCTGCCCGCAGGTGCACCCGCGGGCACCCGCAGCTCGTCGACAGGGTTAGGGAAGGGGAGGAGTTAGGGAAGGGGGGGAGGGGCTAGAACCCCGTCGGGCTCGTCGACCCGCGGCTCCAAGCGGCTCTGCGGCCGAGTTAGGGGAGGAGGGGGGGAGGGGCAGACAGCCTGACAGCCGGGCGACGGGCGCGCGCTGCCGGCTCGGCGGGCGAGGTCGCGAGTGGGAGAGGCCCTGCCCGCAGGTGGACCCGCGGGCACCCGCAGCTCGTCGACAGGGTTAGGGAAGGGGGGGAGGGGATAGAGCCCCGTCGGGCTCGTCGACCCGCGGCTCCTGGCGGCTCTGCGGCCGAGTTAGGGAAGGGGGGGGAGGGGCAGACTCCCTGCCAGGCGGGCGACGCGCGCGCGCTGGCGGCTGGGCGCCATAGGTCGCGAGTGCGAGAGGCCCGGCCGACAGGTGGACACGCGGGCACCGCCAGCTCGGCGGCAGAGTGAGGGAAGGGGGGGGAGGGGCAGACACCCTGACACCCGGGCGACGGGCGCGCGCTGGCGGCTCGGCGGGCGAGGTCGCGAGTGGGAGAGGCCCGGCCGACAGCTGGACCCGCGTGCACCGCCAGCTCGGCGGCAGAGTGAGGGAAGGAGGGAGGAGGGGCGGAGTCCCTGCCAGGCGGGCGACGCGCGCGCGCTGGCGGCTCGGCGGCAGAGGTCGCGAGTGCGAGAGGCCCGGCCGACAGGTGGACACGCGGGCACCGCCAGCTCGGCGGCAGAGTGAGGGAAGGAGGGAGGAGGGGCGGAGTCCCTGCCAGGCGGGCGACGCGCGCGCGCTGGCGGCTCGGCGCCAGAGGTCGCGAGTGCGAGAGGCCCGGCCGACAGGTGGACACGCGGGCACCGCCAGCTCGGCGGCAGAGTGAGGGAAGGGGGGGAGGGGCAGACAGCCTGACAACCGGGCGACGGGCGCGCGCTGGCGCCTCGGCTGGCGAGGTCGCGAGTGGGAGAGGCCCTGCCCGCAGGTGGACACGCGGGCACCCACAGCTCGTGGAGAGTTAGGGAACGGGGGAAGTCAGGGAAGTGGGGGAGGGGATAGAACTCCGTCGGGCTCGTCGACCCGCGGCTCCTGGCGGCTCTGCGGCCGAGTTAGGGGAGGAGTGGGGGAGGGGCAGACAGCCTGACAGCCGGGCGACGGGCGCGCGCTGGCGGCTCGGCGGGCGAGGTCGCGAGTGGGAGAGGCCCTGCCCGCAGGTGGACCCGCGGGCACCCGCAGCTCGTCGACAGGGTTAGGGAAGGGGGGGAGGGGATAGAGCCCCGTCGGGCTCGTCGACCCGCGGCTCCTGGCGGCTCTGCCGCCGAGTTAGGGAAGGGGGGGGAGGGGCAGACTCCCTGCCAGGCGGGCGACGCGCGCGCGCTGGCGGCTGGGCGCCATAGGTCGCGAGTGCGAGAGGCCCGGCCGACAGGTGGACACGCGGGCACCGCCAGCTCGGCGGCAGAGTGAGGGAAGGGGGGGGAGGGGCAGACACCCTGACACCCGGGCGACGGGCGCGCGCTGGCGGCTCGGCGGGCGAGGTCGCGAGTGGGAGAGGCCCGGCCGACAGCTGGACCCGCGGGCACCGCCAGCTCGGCGGCAGAGTGAGGGAAGGAGGGAGGAGGGGCGGAGTCCCTGCCAGGCGGGCGACGCGCGCGCGCTGGCGGCTCGGCGGCAGAGGTCGCGAGTGCGAGAGGCCCGGCCGACAGGTGGACACGCGGGCACCGCCAGCTCGGCGGCAGAGTGAGGGAAGGAGGGAGGAGGGGCGGAGTCCCTGCCAGGCGGGCGACGCGCGCGCGCTGGCGGCTCGGCGCCAGAGGTCGCGAGTGCGAGAGGCCCGGCCGACAGGTGGACACGCGGGCACCGCCAGCTCGGCGGCAGAGTGAGGGAAGGGGGGGAGGGGCAGACAGCCTGACAACCGGGCGACGGGCGCGCGCTGGCGCCTCGGCTGGCGAGGTCGCGAGTGGGAGAGGCCCTGCCCGCAGGTGGACACGCGGGCACCCGCAGCTCGTCGAGAGTTAGGGAAGGGGGGAAGTCAGGGAAGGGGGGGAGGGGATAGAACCCCGGCGGGCTCGTCGACCCGCGGCTCCTGGCGGCTCTGCGGCCGAGTTAGGGGAGGAGTGGGGGAGGGGCAGACAGCCTGACAGCCGGGCGACGGGCGCGCGCTGGCGGCTCGGCGGGCGAGGTCGCGAGTGGGAGAGGCCCTGCCCGCAGGTGGACCCGCGGGCACCCGCAGCTCGTCGACAGGGTTAGGGAAGGGGGGGAGTCAGGGAAGGGGGGGAGGGGCAGACAGCCTGACAGCCGGGCGACGGGCGCGCGCTGGCGGCTCGGCGGGCGAAGTCGCGAGTGGGAGAGGCCCTGCCCGCAGGTGCACCCGCGGGCACCCGCAGCTCGTCGACAGGGTTAGGGAAGGGGGGGAATTAGGGAAGGGGGGGAGGGGCTAGAACCCCGTCGGGCTCGTCGACCCGCGGCCCCAAGCGGCTCTGCGGCCGAGTTAGGGGAGGAGGGGGGGAGGGGCAGACAGCCTGACAGCCGGGCGACGGGCGCGCGCTGCCGGCTCGGCGGGCGAGGTCGCGAGTGGGAGAGGCCCTGCCCGCAGGTGGACCCGCGGGCACCCGCAGCTCGTCGACAGGGTTAGGGAAGGGGGGGAGGGGATAGAGCCCCGTCGGGCTCGTCGACCCGCGGCTCCAAGCGGCTCTGCGGCCGAGTTAGGGGAGGAGGGGGGGAGGGGCAGACAGCCTGACAGCCGGGCGACGGGCGCGCGCTGCCGGCTCGGCGGGCGAGGTCGCGAGTGGGAGAGGCCCTGCCCGCAGGTGGACCCGCGGGCACCCGCAGCTCGTCGACAGGGTTAGGGAAGGGGGGGAGGGGATAGAGCCCCGTCGGGCTCGTCGACCCGCGGCTCCTGGCGGCTCTGCGGCCGAGTTAGGGGAGGAGTGGGGGAGGGGCAGACAGCCTGACAGCCGGGCGACGGGCGCGCGCTGGCGGCTCGGCGGGCGAGGTCGCGAGTGGGAGAGGCCCTGCCCGCAGGTGCACCCGCGGGCACCCGCAGCTCGTCGACAGGGTTAGGGAAGGGGGGGAGTTAGGGAAGGGGGGGAGGGGCTAGAACCCCGTCGGGCTCGTCGACCCGCGGCTCCAAGCTGCTCTGCGGCCGAGTTAGGGGAGGAGGGGGGGAGGGGCAGACAGCCTGACAGCCGGGCGACGGGCGCGCGCTGCCGGCTCGGCGGGCGAGGTCGCGAGTGGGAGAGGCCCTGCCCGCAGGTGGACCCGCGGGCACCCGCAGCTCGTCGACAGGGTTAGGGAAGGGGGGGAGGGGATAGAGCCCCGTCGGGCTCGTCGACCCGCGGCTCCTGGCGGCTCTGCGGCCGAGTTAGGGAAGGGGGGGGAGGGGCAGACTCCCTGCCAGGCGGGCGACGCGCGCGCGCTGGCGGCTGGGCGCCATAGGTCGCGAGTGCGAGAGGCCCGGCCGACAGGTGGACACGCGGGCACCGCCAGCTCGGCGGCAGAGTGAGGGAAGGGGGGGGAGGGGCAGACACCCTGACACCCGGGCGACGGGCGCGCGCTGGCGGCTCGGCGGGCGAGGTCGCGAGTGGGAGAGGCCCGGCCGACAGCTGGACCCGCGGGCACCGCCAGCTCGGCGGCAGAGTGAGGGAAGGAGGGAGGAGGGGCGGAGTCCCTGCCAGGCGGGCGACGCGCGCGCGCTGGCGGCTCGGCGCCAGAGGTCGCGAGTGCGAGAGGCCCGGCCGACAGGTGGACACGCGGGCACCGCCAGCTCGGCGGCAGAGTGAGGGAAGGAGGGAGGAGGGGCGGAGTCCCTGCCAGGCGGGCGACGCGCGCGCGCTGGCGGCTCGGCGCCAGAGGTCGCGAGTGCGAGAGGCCCGGCCGACAGGTGGACACGCGGGCACCGCCAGCTCGGCGGCAGAGTGAGGGAAGGGGGGGAGGGGCAGACAGCCTGACAACCGGGCGACGGGCGCGCGCTGGCGCCTCGGCTGGCGAGGTCGCGAGTGGGAGAGGCCCTGCCCGCAGGTGGACACGCGGGCACCCGCAGCTCGTCGAGAGTTAGGGAAGGGGGGAAGTCAGGGAAGGGGGGGAGGGGATAGAACCCCGGCGGGCTCGTCGACCCGCGGCTCCTGGCGGCTCTGCGGCCGAGTTAGGGGAGGAGTGGGGGAGGGGCAGACAGCCTGACAGCCGGGCGACGGGCGCGCGCTGGCGGCTCGGCGGGCGAGGTCGCGAGTGGGAGAGGCCCTGCCCGCAGGTGGACCCGCGGGCACCCGCAGCTCGTCGACAGGGTTAGGGAAGGGGGGGAGTCAGGGAAGGGGGGGAGGGGCAGACAGCCTGACAGCCGGGCGACGGGCGCGCGCTGGCGGCTCGGCGGGCGAAGTCGCGAGTGGGAGAGGCCCTGCCCGCAGGTGCACCCGCGGGCACCCGCAGCTCGTCGACAGGGTTAGGGAAGGGGGGGAGGGGATAGAGCCCCGTCGGGCTCGTCGACCCGCGGCTCCAAGCGGCTCTGCGGCCGAGTTAGGGGAGGAGGGGGGGAGGGGCAGACAGCCTGACAGCCGGGCGACGGGCGCGCGCTGCCGGCTCGGCGGGCGAGGTCGCGAGTGGGAGAGGCCCTGCCCGCAGGTGGACCCGCGGGCACCCGCAGCTCGTCGACAGGGTTAGGGAAGGGGGGGAGGGGATAGAGCCCCGTCGGGCTCGTCGACCCGCGGCTCCTGGCGGCTCTGCGGCCGAGTTAGGGGAGGAGTGGGGGAGGGGCAGACAGCCTGACAGCCGGGCGACGGGCGCGCGCTGGCGGCTCGGCGGGCGAGGTCGCGAGTGGGAGAGGCCCTGCCCGCAGGTGCACCCGCGGGCACCCGCAGCTCGTCGACAGGGTTAGGGAAGGGGGGGAGTTAGGGAAGGGGGGGAGGGGCTAGAACCCCGTCGGGCTCGTCGACCCGCGGCTCCAAGCTGCTCTGCGGCCGAGTTAGGGGAGGAGGGGGGGAGGGGCAGACAGCCTGACAGCCGGGCGACGGGCGCGCGCTGCCGGCTCGGCGGGCGAGGTCGCGAGTGGGAGAGGCCCTGCCCGCAGGTGGACCCGCGGGCACCCGCAGCTCGTCGACAGGGTTAGGGAAGGGGGGGAGGGGATAGAGCCCCGTCGGGCTCGTCGACCCGCGGCTCCTGGCGGCTCTGCGGCCGAGTTAGGGAAGGGGGGGGAGGGGCAGACTCCCTGCCAGGCGGGCGACGCGCGCGCGCTGGCGGCTGGGCGCCATAGGTCGCGAGTGCGAGAGGCCCGGCCGACAGGTGGACACGCGGGCACCGCCAGCTCGGCGGCAGAGTGAGGGAAGGGGGGGGAGGGGCAGACACCCTGACACCCGGGCGACGGGCGCGCGCTGGCGGCTCGGCGGGCGAGGTCGCGAGTGGGAGAGGCCCGGCCGACAGCTGGACCCGCGGGCACCGCCAGCTCGGCGGCAGAGTGAGGGAAGGAGGGAGGAGGGGCGGAGTCCCTGCCAGGCGGGCGACGCGCGCGCGCTGGCGGCTCGGCGCCAGAGGTCGCGAGTGCGAGAGGCCCGGCCGACAGGTGGACACGCGGGCACCGCCAGCTCGGCGGCAGAGTGAGGGAAGGAGGGAGGAGGGGCGGAGTCCCTGCCAGGCGGGCGACGCGCGCGCGCTGGCGGCTCGGCGCCAGAGGTCGCGAGTGCGAGAGGCCCGGCCGACAGGTGGACACGCGGGCACCGCCAGCTCGGCGGCAGAGTGAGGGAAGGGGGGGAGGGGCAGACAGCCTGACAACCGGGCGACGGGCGCGCGCTGGCGCCTCGGCTGGCGAGGTCGCGAGTGGGAGAGGCCCTGCCCGCAGGTGGACACGCGGGCACCCGCAGCTCGTCGAGAGTTAGGGAAGGGGGGAAGTCAGGGAAGGGGGGGAGGGGATAGAACCCCGGCGGGCTCGTCGACCCGCGGCTCCTGGCGGCTCTGCGGCCGAGTTAGGGGAGGAGTGGGGGAGGGGCAGACAGCCTGACAGCCGGGCGACGGGCGCGCGCTGGCGGCTCGGCGGGCGAGGTCGCGAGTGGGAGAGGCCCTGCCCGCAGGTGGACCCGCGGGCACCCGCAGCTCGTCGACAGGGTTAGGGAAGGGGGGGAGTCAGGGAAGGGGGGGAGGGGCAGACAGCCTGACAGCCGGGCGACGGGCGCGCGCTGGCGGCTCGGCGGGCGAAGTCGCGAGTGGGAGAGGCCCTGCCCGCAGGTGCACCCGCGGGCACCCGCAGCTCGTCGACAGGGTTAGGGAAGGGGGGGAATTAGGGAAGGGGGGGAGGGGCTAGAACCCCGTCGGGCTCGTCGACCCGCGGCCCCAAGCGGCTCTGCGGCCGAGTTAGGGGAGGAGGGGGGGAGGGGCAGACAGCCTGACAGCCGGGCGACGGGCGCGCGCTGCCGGCTCGGCGGGCGAGGTCGCGAGTGGGAGAGGCCCTGCCCGCAGGTGGACCCGCGGGCACCCGCAGCTCGTCGACAGGGTTAGGGAAGGGGGGGAGGGGATAGAGCCCCGTCGGGCTCGTCGACCCGCGGCTCCAAGCGGCTCTGCGGCCGAGTTAGGGGAGGAGGGGGGGAGGGGCAGACAGCCTGACAGCCGGGCGACGGGCGCGCGCTGCCGGCTCGGCGGGCGAGGTCGCGAGTGGGAGAGGCCCTGCCCGCAGGTGCACCCGCGGGCACCCGCAGCTCGTCGACAGGGTTAGGGAAGGGGAGGAGTTAGGGAAGGGGGGGAGGGGCTAGAACCCCGTCGGGCTCGTCGACCCGCGGCTCCAAGCGGCTCTGCGGCCGAGTTAGGGGAGGAGGGGGGAGGGGCAGACAGCCTGACAGCCGGGCGACGGGCGCGCGCTGCCGGCTCGGCGGGCGAGGTCGCGAGTGGGAGAGGCCCTGCCCGCAGGTGGACCCGCGGGCACCCGCAGCTCGTCGACAGGGTTAGGGAAGGGGGGGAGGGGATAGAGCCCCGTCGGGCTCGTCGACCCGCGGCTCCTGGCGGCTCTGCGGCCGAGTTAGGGAAGGGGGGGGAGGGGCAGACTCCCTGCCAGGCGGGCGACGCGCGCGCGCTGGCGGCTGGGCGCCATAGGTCGCGAGTGCGAGAGGCCCGGCCGACAGGTGGACACGCGGGCACCGCCAGCTCGGCGGCAGAGTGAGGGAAGGGGGGGGAGGGGCAGACACCCTGACACCCGGGCGACGGGCGCGCGCTGGCGGCTCGGCGGGCGAGGTCGCGAGTGGGAGAGGCCCGGCCGACAGCTGGACCCGCGTGCACCGCCAGCTCGGCGGCAGAGTGAGGGAAGGAGGGAGGAGGGGCGGAGTCCCTGCCAGGCGGGCGACGCGCGCGCGCTGGCGGCTCGGCGGCAGAGGTCGCGAGTGCGAGAGGCCCGGCCGACAGGTGGACACGCGGGCACCGCCAGCTCGGCGGCAGAGTGAGGGAAGGGGGGGAGGGGCAGACAGCCTGACAACCGGGCGACGGGCGCGCGCTGGCGCCTCGGCTGGCGAGGTCGCGAGTGGGAGAGGCCCTGCCCGCAGGTGGACACGCGGGCACCCGCAGCTCGTGGAGAGTTAGGGAACGGGGGAAGTCAGGGAAGTGGGGGAGGGGATAGAACTCCGTCGGGCTCGTCGACCCGCGGCTCCTGGCGGCTCTGCGGCCGAGTTAGGGGAGGAGTGGGGGAGGGGCAGACAGCCTGACAGCCGGGCGACGGGCGCGCGCTGGCGGCTCGGCGGGCGAGGTCGCGAGTGGGAGAGGCCCTGCCCGCAGGTGGACCCGCGGGCACCCGCAGCTCGTCGACAGGGTTAGGGAAGGGGGGGAGGGGATAGAGCCCCGTCGGGCTCGTCGACCCGCGGCTCCTGGCGGCTCTGCCGCCGAGTTAGGGAAGGGGGGGGAGGGGCAGACTCCCTGCCAGGCGGGCGACGCGCGCGCGCTGGCGGCTGGGCGCCATAGGTCGCGAGTGCGAGAGGCCCGGCCGACAGGTGGACACGCGGGCACCGCCAGCTCGGCGGCAGAGTGAGGGAAGGGGGGGGAGGGGCAGACACCCTGACACCCGGGCGACGGGCGCGCGCTGGCGGCTCGGCGGGCGAGGTCGCGAGTGGGAGAGGCCCGGCCGACAGCTGGACCCGCGGGCACCGCCAGCTCGGCGGCAGAGTGAGGGAAGGAGGGAGGAGGGGCGGAGTCCCTGCCAGGCGGGCGACGCGCGCGCGCTGGCGGCTCGGCGGCAGAGGTCGCGAGTGCGAGAGGCCCGGCCGACAGGTGGACACGCGGGCACCGCCAGCTCGGCGGCAGAGTGAGGGAAGGAGGGAGGAGGGGCGGAGTCCCTGCCAGGCGGGCGACGCGCGCGCGCTGGCGGCTCGGCGCCAGAGGTCGCGAGTGCGAGAGGCCCGGCCGACAGGTGGACACGCGGGCACCGCCAGCTCGGCGGCAGAGTGAGGGAAGGGGGGGAGGGGCAGACAGCCTGACAACCGGGCGACGGGCGCGCGCTGGCGCCTCGGCTGGCGAGGTCGCGAGTGGGAGAGGCCCTGCCCGCAGGTGGACACGCGGGCACCCGCAGCTCGTCGAGAGTTAGGGAAGGGGGGAAGTCAGGGAAGGGGGGGAGGGGATAGAACCCCGGCGGGCTCGTCGACCCGCGGCTCCTGGCGGCTCTGCGGCCGAGTTAGGGGAGGAGTGGGGGAGGGGCAGACAGCCTGACAGCCGGGCGACGGGCGCGCGCTGGCGGCTCGGCGGGCGAGGTCGCGAGTGGGAGAGGCCCTGCCCGCAGGTGGACCCGCGGGCACCCGCAGCTCGTCGACAGGGTTAGGGAAGGGGGGGAGTCAGGGAAGGGGGGGAGGGGCAGACAGCCTGACAGCCGGGCGACGGGCGCGCGCTGGCGGCTCGGCGGGCGAAGTCGCGAGTGGGAGAGGCCCTGCCCGCAGGTGCACCCGCGGGCACCCGCAGCTCGTCGACAGGGTTAGGGAAGGGGGGGAATTAGGGAAGGGGGGGAGGGGCTAGAACCCCGTCGGGCTCGTCGACCCGCGGCCCCAAGCGGCTCTGCGGCCGAGTTAGGGGAGGAGGGGGGGAGGGGCAGACAGCCTGACAGCCGGGCGACGGGCGCGCGCTGCCGGCTCGGCGGGCGAGGTCGCGAGTGGGAGAGGCCCTGCCCGCAGGTGGACCCGCGGGCACCCGCAGCTCGTCGACAGGGTTAGGGAAGGGGGGGAGGGGATAGAGCCCCGTCGGGCTCGTCGACCCGCGGCTCCAAGCGGCTCTGCGGCCGAGTTAGGGGAGGAGGGGGGGAGGGGCAGACAGCCTGACAGCCGGGCGACGGGCGCGCGCTGCCGGCTCGGCGGGCGAGGTCGCGAGTGGGAGAGGCCCTGCCCGCAGGTGGACCCGCGGGCACCCGCAGCTCGTCGACAGGGTTAGGGAAGGGGGGGAGGGGATAGAGCCCCGTCGGGCTCGTCGACCCGCGGCTCCTGGCGGCTCTGCGGCCGAGTTAGGGGAGGAGTGGGGGAGGGGCAGACAGCCTGACAGCCGGGCGACGGGCGCGCGCTGGCGGCTCGGCGGGCGAGGTCGCGAGTGGGAGAGGCCCTGCCCGCAGGTGCACCCGCGGGCACCCGCAGCTCGTCGACAGGGTTAGGGAAGGGGGGGAGTTAGGGAAGGGGGGGAGGGGCTAGAACCCCGTCGGGCTCGTCGACCCGCGGCTCCAAGCTGCTCTGCGGCCGAGTTAGGGGAGGAGGGGGGGAGGGGCAGACAGCCTGACAGCCGGGCGACGGGCGCGCGCTGCCGGCTCGGCGGGCGAGGTCGCGAGTGGGAGAGGCCCTGCCCGCAGGTGGACCCGCGGGCACCCGCAGCTCGTCGACAGGGTTAGGGAAGGGGGGGAGGGGATAGAGCCCCGTCGGGCTCGTCGACCCGCGGCTCCTGGCGGCTCTGCGGCCGAGTTAGGGAAGGGGGGGGAGGGGCAGACTCCCTGCCAGGCGGGCGACGCGCGCGCGCTGGCGGCTGGGCGCCATAGGTCGCGAGTGCGAGAGGCCCGGCCGACAGGTGGACACGCGGGCACCGCCAGCTCGGCGGCAGAGTGAGGGAAGGGGGGGGAGGGGCAGACACCCTGACACCCGGGCGACGGGCGCGCGCTGGCGGCTCGGCGGGCGAGGTCGCGAGTGGGAGAGGCCCGGCCGACAGCTGGACCCGCGGGCACCGCCAGCTCGGCGGCAGAGTGAGGGAAGGAGGGAGGAGGGGCGGAGTCCCTGCCAGGCGGGCGACGCGCGCGCGCTGGCGGCTCGGCGCCAGAGGTCGCGAGTGCGAGAGGCCCGGCCGACAGGTGGACACGCGGGCACCGCCAGCTCGGCGGCAGAGTGAGGGAAGGAGGGAGGAGGGGCGGAGTCCCTGCCAGGCGGGCGACGCGCGCGCGCTGGCGGCTCGGCGCCAGAGGTCGCGAGTGCGAGAGGCCCGGCCGACAGGTGGACACGCGGGCACCGCCAGCTCGGCGGCAGAGTGAGGGAAGGGGGGGAGGGGCAGACAGCCTGACAACCGGGCGACGGGCGCGCGCTGGCGCCTCGGCTGGCGAGGTCGCGAGTGGGAGAGGCCCTGCCCGCAGGTGGACACGCGGGCACCCGCAGCTCGTCGAGAGTTAGGGAAGGGGGGAAGTCAGGGAAGGGGGGGAGGGGATAGAACCCCGGCGGGCTCGTCGACCCGCGGCTCCTGGCGGCTCTGCGGCCGAGTTAGGGGAGGAGTGGGGGAGGGGCAGACAGCCTGACAGCCGGGCGACGGGCGCGCGCTGGCGGCTCGGCGGGCGAGGTCGCGAGTGGGAGAGGCCCTGCCCGCAGGTGGACCCGCGGGCACCCGCAGCTCGTCGACAGGGTTAGGGAAGGGGGGGAGTCAGGGAAGGGGGGGAGGGGCAGACAGCCTGACAGCCGGGCGACGGGCGCGCGCTGGCGGCTCGGCGGGCGAAGTCGCGAGTGGGAGAGGCCCTGCCCGCAGGTGCACCCGCGGGCACCCGCAGCTCGTCGACAGGGTTAGGGAAGGGGGGGAATTAGGGAAGGGGGGGAGGGGCTAGAACCCCGTCGGGCTCGTCGACCCGCGGCCCCAAGCGGCTCTGCGGCCGAGTTAGGGGAGGAGGGGGGGAGGGGCAGACAGCCTGACAGCCGGGCGACGGGCGCGCGCTGCCGGCTCGGCGGGCGAGGTCGCGAGTGGGAGAGGCCCTGCCCGCAGGTGGACCCGCGGGCACCCGCAGCTCGTCGACAGGGTTAGGGAAGGGGGGGAGGGGATAGAGCCCCGTCGGGCTCGTCGACCCGCGGCTCCAAGCGGCTCTGCGGCCGAGTTAGGGGAGGAGGGGGGGAGGGGCAGACAGCCTGACAGCCGGGCGACGGGCGCGCGCTGCCGGCTCGGCGGGCGAGGTCGCGAGTGGGAGAGGCCCTGCCCGCAGGTGGACCCGCGGGCACCCGCAGCTCGTCGACAGGGTTAGGGAAGGGGGGGAGGGGATAGAGCCCCGTCGGGCTCGTCGACCCGCGGCTCCTGGCGGCTCTGCGGCCGAGTTAGGGGAGGAGTGGGGGAGGGGCAGACAGCCTGACAGCCGGGCGACGGGCGCGCGCTGGCGGCTCGGCGGGCGAGGTCGCGAGTGGGAGAGGCCCTGCCCGCAGGTGCACCCGCGGGCACCCGCAGCTCGTCGACAGGGTTAGGGAAGGGGAGGAGTTAGGGAAGGGGGGGAGGGGCTAGAACCCCGTCGGGCTCGTCGACCCGCGGCTCCAAGCGGCTCTGCGGCCGAGTTAGGGGAGGAGGGGGGGAGGGGCAGACAGCCTGACAGCCGGGCGACGGGCGCGCGCTGCCGGCTCGGCGGGCGAGGTCGCGAGTGGGAGAGGCCCTGCCCGCAGGTGGACCCGCGGGCACCCGCAGCTCGTCGACAGGGTTAGGGAAGGGGGGGAGGGGATAGAGCCCCGTCGGGCTCGTCGACCCGCGGCTCCTGGCGGCTCTGCGGCCGAGTTAGGGAAGGGGGGGGAGGGGCAGACTCCCTGCCAGGCGGGCGACGCGCGCGCGCTGGCGGCTGGGCGCCATAGGTCGCGAGTGCGAGAGGCCCGGCCGACAGGTGGACACGCGGGCACCGCCAGCTCGGCGGCAGAGTGAGGGAAGGGGGGGGAGGGGCAGACACCCTGACACCCGGGCGACGGGCGCGCGCTGGCGGCTCGGCGGGCGAGGTCGCGAGTGGGAGAGGCCCGGCCGACAGCTGGACCCGCGTGCACCGCCAGCTCGGCGGCAGAGTGAGGGAAGGAGGGAGGAGGGGCGGAGTCCCTGCCAGGCGGGCGACGCGCGCGCGCTGGCGGCTCGGCGGCAGAGGTCGCGAGTGCGAGAGGCCCGGCCGACAGGTGGACACGCGGGCACCGCCAGCTCGGCGGCAGAGTGAGGGAAGGAGGGAGGAGGGGCGGAGTCCCTGCCAGGCGGGCGACGCGCGCGCGCTGGCGGCTCGGCGCCAGAGGTCGCGAGTGCGAGAGGCCCGGCCGACAGGTGGACACGCGGGCACCGCCAGCTCGGCGGCAGAGTGAGGGAAGGGGGGGAGGGGCAGACAGCCTGACAACCGGGCGACGGGCGCGCGCTGGCGCCTCGGCTGGCGAGGTCGCGAGTGGGAGAGGCCCTGCCCGCAGGTGGACACGCGGGCACCCGCAGCTCGTGGAGAGTTAGGGAAGGGGGGAAGTCAGGGAAGTGGGGGAGGGGATAGAACTCCGTCGGGCTCGTCGACCCGCGGCTCCTGGCGGCTCTGCGGCCGAGTTAGGGGAGGAGTGGGGGAGGGGCAGACAGCCTGACAGCCGGGCGACGGGCGCGCGCTGGCGGCTCGGCGGGCGAGGTCGCGAGTGGGAGAGGCCCTGCCCGCAGGTGCACCCGCGGGCACCCGCAGCTCGTCGACAGGGTTAGGGAAGGGGGGGAGTTAGGGAAGGGGGGGAGGGGCTAGAACCCCGTCGGGCTCGTCGACCCGCGGCTCCAAGCGGCTCTGCGGCCGAGTTAGGGGAGGAGGGGTGGAGGGGCAGACAGCCTGACAGCCGGGCGACGGGCGCGCGCTGCCGGCTCGGCGGGCGAGGTCGCGAGTGGGAGAGGCCCTGCCCGCAGGTGGACCCGCGGGCACCCGCAGCTCGTCGACAGGGTTAGGGAAGGGGGGGAGGGGATAGAGCCCCGTCGGGCTCGTCGACCCGCGGCTCCTGGCGGCTCTGCCGCCGAGTTAGGGAAGGGGGGGGAGGGGCAGACTCCCTGCCAGGCGGGCGACGCGCGCGCGCTGGCGGCTGGGCGCCATAGGTCGCGAGTGCGAGAGGCCCGGCCGACAGGTGGACACGCGGGCACCGCCAGCTCGGCGGCAGAGTGAGGGAAGGGGGGGGAGGGGCAGACACCCTGACACCCGGGCGACGGGCGCGCGCTGGCGGCTCGGCGGGCGAGGTCGCGAGTGGGAGAGGCCCGGCCGACAGCTGGACCCGCGTGCACCGCCAGCTCGGCGGCAGAGTGAGGGAAGGAGGGAGGAGGGGCGGAGTCCCTGCCAGGCGGGCGACGCGCGCGCGCTGGCGGCTCGGCGGCAGAGGTCGCGAGTGCGAGAGGCCCGGCCGACAGGTGGACACGCGGGCACCGCCAGCTCGGCGGCAGAGTGAGGGAAGGAGGGAGGAGGGGCGGAGTCCCTGCCAGGCGGGCGACGCGCGCGCGCTGGCGGCTCGGCGCCAGAGGTCGCGAGTGCGAGAGGCCCGGCCGACAGGTGGACACGCGGGCACCGCCAGCTCGGCGGCAGAGTGAGGGAAGGGGGGGAGGGGCAGACAGCCTGACAGCCGGGCGACGGGCGCGCGCTGGCGCCTCGGCGGGCGAAGTCGCGAGTGGGAGAGGCCCTGCCCGCAGGTGCACCCGCGGGCACCCGCAGCTCGTCGACAGGGTTAGGGAAGGGGGGGAATTAGGGAAGGGGGGGAGGGGCTAGAACCCCGTCGGGCTCGTCGACCCGCGGCCCCAAGCGGCTCTGCGGCCGAGTTAGGGGAGGAGGGGGGGAGGGGCAGACAGCCTGACAGCCGGGCGACGGGCGCGCGCTGCCGGCTCGGCGGGCGAGGTCGCGAGTGGGAGAGGCCCTGCCCGCAGGTGGACCCGCGGGCACCCGCAGCTCGTCGACAGGGTTAGGGAAGGGGGGGAGGGGATAGAGCCCCGTCGGGCTCGTCGACCCGCGGCTCCAAGCGGCTCTGCGGCCGAGTTAGGGGAGGAGGGGGGGAGGGGCAGACAGCCTGACAGCCGGGCGACGGGCGCGCGCTGCCGGCTCGGCGGGCGAGGTCGCGAGTGGGAGAGGCCCTGCCCGCAGGTGGACCCGCGGGCACCCGCAGCTCGTCGACAGGGTTAGGGAAGGGGGGGAGGGGATAGAGCCCCGTCGGGCTCGTCGACCCGCGGCTCCTGGCGGCTCTGCGGCCGAGTTAGGGGAGGAGTGGGGGAGGGGCAGACAGCCTGACAGCCGGGCGACGGGCGCGCGCTGGCGGCTCGGCGGGCGAGGTCGCGAGTGGGAGAGGCCCTGCCCGCAGGTGCACCCGCGGGCACCCGCAGCTCGTCGACAGGGTTAGGGAAGGGGGGGAGTTAGGGAAGGGGGGGAGGGGCTAGAACCCCGTCGGGCTCGTCGACCCGCGGCTCCAAGCTGCTCTGCGGCCGAGTTAGGGGAGGAGGGGGGGAGGGGCAGACAGCCTGACAGCCGGGCGACGGGCGCGCGCTGCCGGCTCGGCGGGCGAGGTCGCGAGTGGGAGAGGCCCTGCCCGCAGGTGGACCCGCGGGCACCCGCAGCTCGTCGACAGGGTTAGGGAAGGGGGGGAGGGGATAGAGCCCCGTCGGGCTCGTCGACCCGCGGCTCCTGGCGGCTCTGCGGCCGAGTTAGGGAAGGGGGGGGAGGGGCAGACTCCCTGCCAGGCGGGCGACGCGCGCGCGCTGGCGGCTGGGCGCCATAGGTCGCGAGTGCGAGAGGCCCGGCCGACAGGTGGACACGCGGGCACCGCCAGCTCGGCGGCAGAGTGAGGGAAGGGGGGGGAGGGGCAGACACCCTGACACCCGGGCGACGGGCGCGCGCTGGCGGCTCGGCGGGCGAGGTCGCGAGTGGGAGAGGCCCGGCCGACAGCTGGACCCGCGGGCACCGCCAGCTCGGCGGCAGAGTGAGGGAAGGAGGGAGGAGGGGCGGAGTCCCTGCCAGGCGGGCGACGCGCGCGCGCTGGCGGCTCGGCGCCAGAGGTCGCGAGTGCGAGAGGCCCGGCCGACAGGTGGACACGCGGGCACCGCCAGCTCGGCGGCAGAGTGAGGGAAGGAGGGAGGAGGGGCGGAGTCCCTGCCAGGCGGGCGACGCGCGCGCGCTGGCGGCTCGGCGCCAGAGCTCGCGAGTGCGAGAGGCCCGGCCGACAGGTGGACACGCGGGCACCGCCAGCTCGGCGGCAGAGTGAGGGAAGGGGGGGAGGGGCAGACAGCCTGACAACCGGGCGACGGGCGCGCGCTGGCGCCTCGGCTGGCGAGGTCGCGAGTGGGAGAGGCCCTGCCCGCAGGTGGACACGCGGGCACCCGCAGCTCGTCGAGAGTTAGGGAAGGGGGGAAGTCAGGGAAGGGGGGGAGGGGATAGAACCCCGGCGGGCTCGTCGACCCGCGGCTCCTGGCGGCTCTGCGGCCGAGTTAGGGGAGGAGTGGGGGAGGGGCAGACAGCCTGACAGCCGGGCGACGGGCGCGCGCTGGCGGCTCGGCGGGCGAGGTCGCGAGTGGGAGAGGCCCTGCCCGCAGGTGGACCCGCGGGCACCCGCAGCTCGTCGACAGGGTTAGGGAAGGGGGGGAGTCAGGGAAGGGGGGGAGGGGCAGACAGCCTGACAGCCGGGCGACGGGCGCGCGCTGGCGGCTCGGCGGGCGAAGTCGCGAGTGGGAGAGGCCCTGCCCGCAGGTGCACCCGCGGGCACCCGCAGCTCGTCGACAGGGTTAGGGAAGGGGGGGAATTAGGGAAGGGGGGGAGGGGCTAGAACCCCGTCGGGCTCGTCGACCCGCGGCCCCAAGCGGCTCTGCGGCCGAGTTAGGGGAGGAGGGGGGGAGGGGCAGACAGCCTGACAGCCGGGCGACGGGCGCGCGCTGCCGGCTCGGCGGGCGAGGTCGCGAGTGGGAGAGGCCCTGCCCGCAGGTGGACCCGCGGGCACCCGCAGCTCGTCGACAGGGTTAGGGAAGGGGGGGAGGGGATAGAGCCCCGTCGGGCTCGTCGACCCGCGGCTCCAAGCGGCTCTGCGGCCGAGTTAGGGGAGGAGGGGGGGAGGGGCAGACAGCCTGACAGCCGGGCGACGGGCGCGCGCTGCCGGCTCGGCGGGCGAGGTCGCGAGTGGGAGAGGCCCTGCCCGCAGGTGGACCCGCGGGCACCCGCAGCTCGTCGACAGGGTTAGGGAAGGGGGGGAGGGGATAGAGCCCCGTCGGGCTCGTCGACCCGCGGCTCCTGGCGGCTCTGCGGCCGAGTTAGGGGAGGAGTGGGGGAGGGGCAGACAGCCTGACAGCCGGGCGACGGGCGCGCGCTGGCGGCTCGGCGGGCGAGGTCGCGAGTGGGAGAGGCCCTGCCCGCAGGTGCACCCGCGGGCACCCGCAGCTCGTCGACAGGGTTAGGGAAGGGGAGGAGTTAGGGAAGGGGGGGAGGGGCTAGAACCCCGTCGGGCTCGTCGACCCGCGGCTCCAAGCGGCTCTGCGGCCGAGTTAGGGGAGGAGGGGGGGAGGGGCAGACAGCCTGACAGCCGGGCGACGGGCGCGCGCTGCCGGCTCGGCGGGCGAGGTCGCGAGTGGGAGAGGCCCTGCCCGCAGGTGGACCCGCGGGCACCCGCAGCTCGTCGACAGGGTTAGGGAAGGGGGGGAGGGGATAGAGCCCCGTCGGGCTCGTCGACCCGCGGCTCCTGGCGGCTCTGCGGCCGAGTTAGGGAAGGGGGGGGAGGGGCAGACTCCCTGCCAGGCGGGCGACGCGCGCGCGCTGGCGGCTGGGCGCCATAGGTCGCGAGTGCGAGAGGCCCGGCCGACAGGTGGACACGCGGGCACCGCCAGCTCGGCGGCAGAGTGAGGGAAGGGGGGGGAGGGGCAGACACCCTGACACCCGGGCGACGGGCGCGCGCTGGCGGCTCGGCGGGCGAGGTCGCGAGTGGGAGAGGCCCGGCCGACAGCTGGACCCGCGTGCACCGCCAGCTCGGCGGCAGAGTGAGGGAAGGAGGGAGGAGGGGCGGAGTCCCTGCCAGGCGGGCGACGCGCGCGCGCTGGCGGCTCGGCGGCAGAGGTCGCGAGTGCGAGAGGCCCGGCCGACAGGTGGACACGCGGGCACCGCCAGCTCGGCGGCAGAGTGAGGGAAGGAGGGAGGAGGGGCGGAGTCCCTGCCAGGCGGGCGACGCGCGCGCGCTGGCGGCTCGGCGCCAGAGGTCGCGAGTGCGAGAGGCCCGGCCGACAGGTGGACACGCGGGCACCGCCAGCTCGGCGGCAGAGTGAGGGAAGGGGGGGAGGGGCAGACAGCCTGACAACCGGGCGACGGGCGCGCGCTGGCGCCTCGGCTGGCGAGGTCGCGAGTGGGAGAGGCCCTGCCCGCAGGTGGACACGCGGGCACCCGCAGCTCGTGGAGAGTTAGGGAAGGGGGGAAGTCAGGGAAGTGGGGGAGGGGATAGAACTCCGTCGGGCTCGTCGACCCGCGGCTCCTGGCGGCTCTGCGGCCGAGTTAGGGGAGGAGTGGGGGAGGGGCAGACAGCCTGACAGCCGGGCGACGGGCGCGCGCTGGCGGCTCGGCGGGCGAGGTCGCGAGTGGGAGAGGCCCTGCCCGCAGGTGCACCCGCGGGCACCCGCAGCTCGTCGACAGGGTTAGGGAAGGGGGGGAGTTAGGGAAGGGGGGGAGGGGCTAGAACCCCGTCGGGCTCGTCGACCCGCGGCTCCAAGCGGCTCTGCGGCCGAGTTAGGGGAGGAGGGGTGGAGGGGCAGACAGCCTGACAGCCGGGCGACGGGCGCGCGCTGCCGGCTCGGCGGGCGAGGTCGCGAGTGGGAGAGGCCCTGCCCGCAGGTGGACCCGCGGGCACCCGCAGCTCGTCGACAGGGTTAGGGAAGGGGGGGAGGGGATAGAGCCCCGTCGGGCTCGTCGACCCGCGGCTCCTGGCGGCTCTGCCGCCGAGTTAGGGAAGGGGGGGGAGGGGCAGACTCCCTGCCAGGCGGGCGACGCGCGCGCGCTGGCGGCTGGGCGCCATAGGTCGCGAGTGCGAGAGGCCCGGCCGACAGGTGGACACGCGGGCACCGCCAGCTCGGCGGCAGAGTGAGGGAAGGGGGGGGAGGGGCAGACACCCTGACACCCGGGCGACGGGCGCGCGCTGGCGGCTCGGCGGGCGAGGTCGCGAGTGGGAGAGGCCCGGCCGACAGCTGGACCCGCGTGCACCGCCAGCTCGGCGGCAGAGTGAGGGAAGGAGGGAGGAGGGGCGGAGTCCCTGCCAGGCGGGCGACGCGCGCGCGCTGGCGGCTCGGCGGCAGAGGTCGCGAGTGCGAGAGGCCCGGCCGACAGGTGGACACGCGGGCACCGCCAGCTCGGCGGCAGAGTGAGGGAAGGAGGGAGGAGGGGCGGAGTCCCTGCCAGGCGGGCGACGCGCGCGCGCTGGCGGCTCGGCGCCAGAGGTCGCGAGTGCGAGAGGCCCGGCCGACAGGTGGACACGCGGGCACCGCCAGCTCGGCGGCAGAGTGAGGGAAGGGGGGGAGGGGCAGACAGCCTGACAACCGGGCGACGGGCGCGCGCTGGCGCCTCGGCTGGCGAGGTCGCGAGTGGGAGAGGCCCTGCCCGCAGGTGGACACGCGGGCACCCGCAGCTCGTCGAGAGTTAGGGAAGGGGGGAAGTCAGGGAAGGGGGGGAGGGGATAGAACCCCGGCGGGCTCGTCGACCCGCGGCTCCTGGCGGCTCTGCGGCCGAGTTAGGGGAGGAGTGGGGGAGGGGCAGACAGCCTGACAGCCGGGCGACGGGCGCGCGCTGGCGGCTCGGCGGGCGAGGTCGCGAGTGGGAGAGGCCCTGCCCGCAGGTGGACCCGCGGGCACCCGCAGCTCGTCGACAGGGTTAGGGAAGGGGGGGAGTCAGGGAAGGGGGGGAGGGGCAGACAGCCTGACAGCCGGGCGACGGGCGCGCGCTGGCGGCTCGGCGGGCGAAGTCGCGAGTGGGAGAGGCCCTGCCCGCAGGTGCACCCGCGGGCACCCGCAGCTCGTCGACAGGGTTAGGGAAGGGGGGGAATTAGGGAAGGGGGGGAGGGGCTAGAACCCCGTCGGGCTCGTCGACCCGCGGCCCCAAGCGGCTCTGCGGCCGAGTTAGGGGAGGAGGGGGGGAGGGGCAGACAGCCTGACAGCCGGGCGACGGGCGCGCGCTGCCGGCTCGGCGGGCGAGGTCGCGAGTGGGAGAGGCCCTGCCCGCAGGTGGACCCGCGGGCACCCGCAGCTCGTCGACAGGGTTAGGGAAGGGGGGGAGGGGATAGAGCCCCGTCGGGCTCGTCGACCCGCGGCTCCTGGCGGCTCTGCGGCCGAGTTAGGGGAGGAGTGGGGGAGGGGCAGACAGCCTGACAGCCGGGCGACGGGCGCGCGCTGGCGGCTCGGCGGGCGAGGTCGCGAGTGGGAGAGGCCCTGCCCGCAGGTGCACCCGCGGGCACCCGCAGCTCGTCGACAGGGTTAGGGAAGGGGGGGAGTTAGGGAAGGGGGGGAGGGGCTAGAACCCCGTCGGGCTCGTCGACCCGCGGCTCCAAGCTGCTCTGCGGCCGAGTTAGGGGAGGAGGGGGGGAGGGGCAGACAGCCTGACAGCCGGGCGACGGGCGCGCGCTGCCGGCTCGGCGGGCGAGGTCGCGAGTGGGAGAGGCCCTGCCCGCAGGTGGACCCGCGGGCACCCGCAGCTCGTCGACAGGGTTAGGGAAGGGGGGGAGGGGATAGAGCCCCGTCGGGCTCGTCGACCCGCGGCTCCTGGCGGCTCTGCGGCCGAGTTAGGGAAGGGGGGGGAGGGGCAGACTCCCTGCCAGGCGGGCGACGCGCGCGCGCTGGCGGCTGGGCGCCATAGGTCGCGAGTGCGAGAGGCCCGGCCGACAGGTGGACACGCGGGCACCGCCAGCTCGGCGGCAGAGTGAGGGAAGGGGGGGGAGGGGCAGACACCCTGACACCCGGGCGACGGGCGCGCGCTGGCGGCTCGGCGGGCGAGGTCGCGAGTGGGAGAGGCCCGGCCGACAGCTGGACCCGCGGGCACCGCCAGCTCGGCGGCAGAGTGAGGGAAGGAGGGAGGAGGGGCGGAGTCCCTGCCAGGCGGGCGACGCGCGCGCGCTGGCGGCTCGGCGGCAGAGGTCGCGAGTGCGAGAGGCCCGGCCGACAGGTGGACACGCGGGCACCGCCAGCTCGGCGGCAGAGTGAGGGAAGGAGGGAGGAGGGGCGGAGTCCCTGCCAGGCGGGCGACGCGCGCGCGCTGGCGGCTCGGCGCCAGAGGTCGCGAGTGCGAGAGGCCCGGCCGACAGGTGGACACGCGGGCACCGCCAGCTCGGCGGCAGAGTGAGGGAAGGGGGGGAGGGGCAGACAGCCTGACAACCGGGCGACGGGCGCGCGCTGGCGCCTCGGCTGGCGAGGTCGCGAGTGGGAGAGGCCCTGCCCGCAGGTGGACACGCGGGCACCCGCAGCTCGTCGAGAGTTAGGGAAGGGGGGAAGTCAGGGAAGGGGGGGAGGGGATAGAACCCCGGCGGGCTCGTCGACCCGCGGCTCCTGGCGGCTCTGCGGCCGAGTTAGGGGAGGAGTGGGGGAGGGGCAGACAGCCTGACAGCCGGGCGACGGGCGCGCGCTGGCGGCTCGGCGGGCGAGGTCGCGAGTGGGAGAGGCCCTGCCCGCAGGTGGACCCGCGGGCACCCGCAGCTCGTCGACAGGGTTAGGGAAGGGGGGGAGTCAGGGAAGGGGGGGAGGGGCAGACAGCCTGACAGCCGGGCGACGGGCGCGCGCTGGCGGCTCGGCGGGCGAAGTCGCGAGTGGGAGAGGCCCTGCCCGCAGGTGCACCCGCGGGCACCCGCAGCTCGTCGACAGGGTTAGGGAAGGGGGGGAGGGGATAGAGCCCCGTCGGGCTCGTCGACCCGCGGCTCCAAGCGGCTCTGCGGCCGAGTTAGGGGAGGAGGGGGGGAGGGGCAGACAGCCTGACAGCCGGGCGACGGGCGCGCGCTGCCGGCTCGGCGGGCGAGGTCGCGAGTGGGAGAGGCCCTGCCCGCAGGTGGACCCGCGGGCACCCGCAGCTCGTCGACAGGGTTAGGGAAGGGGGGGAGGGGATAGAGCCCCGTCGGGCTCGTCGACCCGCGGCTCCTGGCGGCTCTGCGGCCGAGTTAGGGGAGGAGTGGGGGAGGGGCAGACAGCCTGACAGCCGGGCGACGGGCGCGCGCTGGCGGCTCGGCGGGCGAGGTCGCGAGTGGGAGAGGCCCTGCCCGCAGGTGCACCCGCGGGCACCCGCAGCTCGTCGACAGGGTTAGGGAAGGGGGGGAGTTAGGGAAGGGGGGGAGGGGCTAGAACCCCGTCGGGCTCGTCGACCCGCGGCTCCAAGCTGCTCTGCGGCCGAGTTAGGGGAGGAGGGGGGGAGGGGCAGACAGCCTGACAGCCGGGCGACGGGCGCGCGCTGCCGGCTCGGCGGGCGAGGTCGCGAGTGGGAGAGGCCCTGCCCGCAGGTGGACCCGCGGGCACCCGCAGCTCGTCGACAGGGTTAGGGAAGGGGGGGAGGGGATAGAGCCCCGTCGGGCTCGTCGACCCGCGGCTCCTGGCGGCTCTGCGGCCGAGTTAGGGAAGGGGGGGGAGGGGCAGACTCCCTGCCAGGCGGGCGACGCGCGCGCGCTGGCGGCTGGGCGCCATAGGTCGCGAGTGCGAGAGGCCCGGCCGACAGGTGGACACGCGGGCACCGCCAGCTCGGCGGCAGAGTGAGGGAAGGGGGGGGAGGGGCAGACACCCTGACACCCGGGCGACGGGCGCGCGCTGGCGGCTCGGCGGGCGAGGTCGCGAGTGGGAGAGGCCCGGCCGACAGCTGGACCCGCGGGCACCGCCAGCTCGGCGGCAGAGTGAGGGAAGGAGGGAGGAGGGGCGGAGTCCCTGCCAGGCGGGCGACGCGCGCGCGCTGGCGGCTCGGCGCCAGAGGTCGCGAGTGCGAGAGGCCCGGCCGACAGGTGGACACGCGGGCACCGCCAGCTCGGCGGCAGAGTGAGGGAAGGAGGGAGGAGGGGCGGAGTCCCTGCCAGGCGGGCGACGCGCGCGCGCTGGCGGCTCGGCGCCAGAGGTCGCGAGTGCGAGAGGCCCGGCCGACAGGTGGACACGCGGGCACCGCCAGCTCGGCGGCAGAGTGAGGGAAGGGGGGGAGGGGCAGACAGCCTGACAACCGGGCGACGGGCGCGCGCTGGCGCCTCGGCTGGCGAGGTCGCGAGTGGGAGAGGCCCTGCCCGCAGGTGGACACGCGGGCACCCGCAGCTCGTCGAGAGTTAGGGAAGGGGGGAAGTCAGGGAAGGGGGGGAGGGGATAGAACCCCGGCGGGCTCGTCGACCCGCGGCTCCTGGCGGCTCTGCGGCCGAGTTAGGGGAGGAGTGGGGGAGGGGCAGACAGCCTGACAGCCGGGCGACGGGCGCGCGCTGGCGGCTCGGCGGGCGAGGTCGCGAGTGGGAGAGGCCCTGCCCGCAGGTGGACCCGCGGGCACCCGCAGCTCGTCGACAGGGTTAGGGAAGGGGGGGAGTCAGGGAAGGGGGGGAGGGGCAGACAGCCTGACAGCCGGGCGACGGGCGCGCGCTGGCGGCTCGGCGGGCGAAGTCGCGAGTGGGAGAGGCCCTGCCCGCAGGTGCACCCGCGGGCACCCGCAGCTCGTCGACAGGGTTAGGGAAGGGGGGGAATTAGGGAAGGGGGGGAGGGGCTAGAACCCCGTCGGGCTCGTCGACCCGCGGCCCCAAGCGGCTCTGCGGCCGAGTTAGGGGAGGAGGGGGGGAGGGGCAGACAGCCTGACAGCCGGGCGACGGGCGCGCGCTGCCGGCTCGGCGGGCGAGGTCGCGAGTGGGAGAGGCCCTGCCCGCAGGTGGACCCGCGGGCACCCGCAGCTCGTCGACAGGGTTAGGGAAGGGGGGGAGGGGATAGAGCCCCGTCGGGCTCGTCGACCCGCGGCTCCAAGCGGCTCTGCGGCCGAGTTAGGGGAGGAGGGGGGGAGGGGCAGACAGCCTGACAGCCGGGCGACGGGCGCGCGCTGCCGGCTCGGCGGGCGAGGTCGCGAGTGGGAGAGGCCCTGCCCGCAGGTGCACCCGCGGGCACCCGCAGCTCGTCGACAGGGTTAGGGAAGGGGAGGAGTTAGGGAAGGGGGGGAGGGGCTAGAACCCCGTCGGGCTCGTCGACCCGCGGCTCCAAGCGGCTCTGCGGCCGAGTTAGGGGAGGAGGGGGGGAGGGGCAGACAGCCTGACAGCCGGGCGACGGGCGCGCGCTGCCGGCTCGGCGGGCGAGGTCGCGAGTGGGAGAGGCCCTGCCCGCAGGTGGACCCGCGGGCACCCGCAGCTCGTCGACAGGGTTAGGGAAGGGGGGGAGGGGATAGAGCCCCGTCGTGCTCGTCGACCCGCGGCTCCTGGCATCTCTGCGGCCGAGTTAGGGAAGGGGGGGGAGGGGCAGACTCCCTGCCAGGCGGGCGACGCGCGCGCGCTGGCGGCTGGGCGCCATAGGTCGCGAGTGCGAGAGGCCCGGCCGACAGGTGGACACGCGGGCACCGCCAGCTCGGCGGCAGAGTGAGGGAAGGGGGGGGAGGGGCAGACACCCTGACACCCGGGCGACGGGCGCGCGCTGGCGGCTCGGCGGGCGAGGTCGCGAGTGGGAGAGGCCCGGCCGACAGCTGGACCCGCGTGCACCGCCAGCTCGGCGGCAGAGTGAGGGAAGGAGGGAGGAGGGGCGGAGTCCCTGCCAGGCGGGCGACGCGCGCGCGCTGGCGGCTCGGCGGCAGAGGTCGCGAGTGCGAGAGGCCCGGCCGACAGGTGGACACGCGGGCACCGCCAGCTCGGCGGCAGAGTGAGGGAAGGGGGGGAGGGGCAGACAGCCTGACAACCGGGCGACGGGCGCGCGCTGGCGCCTCGGCTGGCGAGGTCGCGAGTGGGAGAGGCCCTGCCCGCAGGTGGACACGCGGGCACCCGCAGCTCGTGGAGAGTTAGGGAACGGGGGAAGTCAGGGAAGTGGGGGAGGGGATAGAACTCCGTCGGGCTCGTCGACCCGCGGCTCCTGGCGGCTCTGCGGCCGAGTTAGGGGAGGAGTGGGGGAGGGGCAGACAGCCTGACAGCCGGGCGACGGGCGCGCGCTGGCGGCTCGGCGGGCGAGGTCGCGAGTGGGAGAGGCCCTGCCCGCAGGTGGACCCGCGGGCACCCGCAGCTCGTCGACAGGGTTAGGGAAGGGGGGGAGGGGATAGAGCCCCGTCGGGCTCGTCGACCCGCGGCTCCTGGCGGCTCTGCCGCCGAGTTAGGGAAGGGGGGGGAGGGGCAGACTCCCTGCCAGGCGGGCGACGCGCGCGCGCTGGCGGCTGGGCGCCATAGGTCGCGAGTGCGAGAGGCCCGGCCGACAGGTGGACACGCGGGCACCGCCAGCTCGGCGGCAGAGTGAGGGAAGGGGGGGGAGGGGCAGACACCCTGACACCCGGGCGACGGGCGCGCGCTGGCGGCTCGGCGGGCGAGGTCGCGAGTGGGAGAGGCCCGGCCGACAGCTGGACCCGCGGGCACCGCCAGCTCGGCGGCAGAGTGAGGGAAGGAGGGAGGAGGGGCGGAGTCCCTGCCAGGCGGGCGACGCGCGCGCGCTGGCGGCTCGGCGGCAGAGGTCGCGAGTGCGAGAGGCCCGGCCGACAGGTGGACACGCGGGCACCGCCAGCTCGGCGGCAGAGTGAGGGAAGGAGGGAGGAGGGGCGGAGTCCCTGCCAGGCGGGCGACGCGCGCGCGCTGGCGGCTCGGCGCCAGAGGTCGCGAGTGCGAGAGGCCCGGCCGACAGGTGGACACGCGGGCACCGCCAGCTCGGCGGCAGAGTGAGGGAAGGGGGGGAGGGGCAGACAGCCTGACAACCGGGCGACGGGCGCGCGCTGGCGCCTCGGCTGGCGAGGTCGCGAGTGGGAGAGGCCCTGCCCGCAGGTGGACACGCGGGCACCCGCAGCTCGTCGAGAGTTAGGGAAGGGGGGAAGTCAGGGAAGGGGGGGAGGGGATAGAACCCCGGCGGGCTCGTCGACCCGCGGCTCCTGGCGGCTCTGCGGCCGAGTTAGGGGAGGAGTGGGGGAGGGGCAGACAGCCTGACAGCCGGGCGACGGGCGCGCGCTGGCGGCTCGGCGGGCGAGGTCGCGAGTGGGAGAGGCCCTGCCCGCAGGTGGACCCGCGGGCACCCGCAGCTCGTCGACAGGGTTAGGGAAGGGGGGGAGTCAGGGAAGGGGGGGAGGGGCAGACAGCCTGACAGCCGGGCGACGGGCGCGCGCTGGCGGCTCGGCGGGCGAAGTCGCGAGTGGGAGAGGCCCTGCCCGCAGGTGCACCCGCGGGCACCCGCAGCTCGTCGACAGGGTTAGGGAAGGGGGGGAATTAGGGAAGGGGGGGAGGGGCTAGAACCCCGTCGGGCTCGTCGACCCGCGGCCCCAAGCGGCTCTGCGGCCGAGTTAGGGGAGGAGGGGGGGAGGGGCAGACAGCCTGACAGCCGGGCGACGGGCGCGCGCTGCCGGCTCGGCGGGCGAGGTCGCGAGTGGGAGAGGCCCTGCCCGCAGGTGGACCCGCGGGCACCCGCAGCTCGTCGACAGGGTTAGGGAAGGGGGGGAGGGGATAGAGCCCCGTCGGGCTCGTCGACCCGCGGCTCCAAGCGGCTCTGCGGCCGAGTTAGGGGAGGAGGGGGGGAGGGGCAGACAGCCTGACAGCCGGGCGACGGGCGCGCGCTGCCGGCTCGGCGGGCGAGGTCGCGAGTGGGAGAGGCCCTGCCCGCAGGTGGACCCGCGGGCACCCGCAGCTCGTCGACAGGGTTAGGGAAGGGGGGGAGGGGATAGAGCCCCGTCGGGCTCGTCGACCCGCGGCTCCTGGCGGCTCTGCGGCCGAGTTAGGGGAGGAGTGGGGGAGGGGCAGACAGCCTGACAGCCGGGCGACGGGCGCGCGCTGGCGGCTCGGCGGGCGAGGTCGCGAGTGGGAGAGGCCCTGCCCGCAGGTGCACCCGCGGGCACCCGCAGCTCGTCGACAGGGTTAGGGAAGGGGGGGAGTTAGGGAAGGGGGGGAGGGGCTAGAACCCCGTCGGGCTCGTCGACCCGCGGCTCCAAGCTGCTCTGCGGCCGAGTTAGGGGAGGAGGGGGGGAGGGGCAGACAGCCTGACAGCCGGGCGACGGGCGCGCGCTGCCGGCTCGGCGGGCGAGGTCGCGAGTGGGAGAGGCCCTGCCCGCAGGTGGACCCGCGGGCACCCGCAGCTCGTCGACAGGGTTAGGGAAGGGGGGGAGGGGATAGAGCCCCGTCGGGCTCGTCGACCCGCGGCTCCTGGCGGCTCTGCGGCCGAGTTAGGGAAGGGGGGGGAGGGGCAGACTCCCTGCCAGGCGGGCGACGCGCGCGCGCTGGCGGCTGGGCGCCATAGGTCGCGAGTGCGAGAGGCCCGGCCGACAGGTGGACACGCGGGCACCGCCAGCTCGGCGGCAGAGTGAGGGAAGGGGGGGGAGGGGCAGACACCCTGACACCCGGGCGACGGGCGCGCGCTGGCGGCTCGGCGGGCGAGGTCGCGAGTGGGAGAGGCCCGGCCGACAGCTGGACCCGCGGGCACCGCCAGCTCGGCGGCAGAGTGAGGGAAGGAGGGAGGAGGGGCGGAGTCCCTGCCAGGCGGGCGACGCGCGCGCGCTGGCGGCTCGGCGCCAGAGGTCGCGAGTGCGAGAGGCCCGGCCGACAGGTGGACACGCGGGCACCGCCAGCTCGGCGGCAGAGTGAGGGAAGGAGGGAGGAGGGGCGGAGTCCCTGCCAGGCGGGCGACGCGCGCGCGCTGGCGGCTCGGCGCCAGAGGTCGCGAGTGCGAGAGGCCCGGCCGACAGGTGGACACGCGGGCACCGCCAGCTCGGCGGCAGAGTGAGGGAAGGGGGGGAGGGGCAGACAGCCTGACAACCGGGCGACGGGCGCGCGCTGGCGCCTCGGCTGGCGAGGTCGCGAGTGGGAGAGGCCCTGCCCGCAGGTGGACACGCGGGCACCCGCAGCTCGTCGAGAGTTAGGGAAGGGGGGAAGTCAGGGAAGGGGGGGAGGGGATAGAACCCCGGCGGGCTCGTCGACCCGCGGCTCCTGGCGGCTCTGCGGCCGAGTTAGGGGAGGAGTGGGGGAGGGGCAGACAGCCTGACAGCCGGGCGACGGGCGCGCGCTGGCGGCTCGGCGGGCGAGGTCGCGAGTGGGAGAGGCCCTGCCCGCAGGTGGACCCGCGGGCACCCGCAGCTCGTCGACAGGGTTAGGGAAGGGGGGGAGTCAGGGAAGGGGGGGAGGGGCAGACAGCCTGACAGCCGGGCGACGGGCGCGCGCTGGCGGCTCGGCGGGCGAAGTCGCGAGTGGGAGAGGCCCTGCCCGCAGGTGCACCCGCGGGCACCCGCAGCTCGTCGACAGGGTTAGGGAAGGGGGGGAATTAGGGAAGGGGGGGAGGGGCTAGAACCCCGTCGGGCTCGTCGACCCGCGGCCCCAAGCGGCTCTGCGGCCGAGTTAGGGGAGGAGGGGGGGAGGGGCAGACAGCCTGACAGCCGGGCGACGGGCGCGCGCTGCCGGCTCGGCGGGCGAGGTCGCGAGTGGGAGAGGCCCTGCCCGCAGGTGGACCCGCGGGCACCCGCAGCTCGTCGACAGGGTTAGGGAAGGGGGGGAGGGGATAGAGCCCCGTCGGGCTCGTCGACCCGCGGCTCCAAGCGGCTCTGCGGCCGAGTTAGGGGAGGAGGGGGGGAGGGGCAGACAGCCTGACAGCCGGGCGACGGGCGCGCGCTGCCGGCTCGGCGGGCGAGGTCGCGAGTGGGAGAGGCCCTGCCCGCAGGTGGACCCGCGGGCACCCGCAGCTCGTCGACAGGGTTAGGGAAGGGGGGGAGGGGATAGAGCCCCGTCGGGCTCGTCGACCCGCGGCTCCTGGCGGCTCTGCGGCCGAGTTAGGGGAGGAGTGGGGGAGGGGCAGACAGCCTGACAGCCGGGCGACGGGCGCGCGCTGGCGGCTCGGCGGGCGAGGTCGCGAGTGGGAGAGGCCCTGCCCGCAGGTGCACCCGCGGGCACCCGCAGCTCGTCGACAGGGTTAGGGAAGGGGAGGAGTTAGGGAAGGGGGGGAGGGGCTAGAACCCCGTCGGGCTCGTCGACCCGCGGCTCCAAGCGGCTCTGCGGCCGAGTTAGGGGAGGAGGGGGGGAGGGGCAGACAGCCTGACAGCCGGGCGACGGGCGCGCGCTGCCGGCTCGGCGGGCGAGGTCGCGAGTGGGAGAGGCCCTGCCCGCAGGTGGACCCGCGGGCACCCGCAGCTCGTCGACAGGGTTAGGGAAGGGGGGGAGGGGATAGAGCCCCGTCGGGCTCGTCGACCCGCGGCTCCTGGCGGCTCTGCGGCCGAGTTAGGGAAGGGGGGGGAGGGGCAGACTCCCTGCCAGGCGGGCGACGCGCGCGCGCTGGCGGCTGGGCGCCATAGGTCGCGAGTGCGAGAGGCCCGGCCGACAGGTGGACACGCGGGCACCGCCAGCTCGGCGGCAGAGTGAGGGAAGGGGGGGGAGGGGCAGACACCCTGACACCCGGGCGACGGGCGCGCGCTGGCGGCTCGGCGGGCGAGGTCGCGAGTGGGAGAGGCCCGGCCGACAGCTGGACCCGCGTGCACCGCCAGCTCGGCGGCAGAGTGAGGGAAGGAGGGAGGAGGGGCGGAGTCCCTGCCAGGCGGGCGACGCGCGCGCGCTGGCGGCTCGGCGGCAGAGGTCGCGAGTGCGAGAGGCCCGGCCGACAGGTGGACACGCGGGCACCGCCAGCTCGGCGGCAGAGTGAGGGAAGGAGGGAGGAGGGGCGGAGTCCCTGCCAGGCGGGCGACGCGCGCGCGCTGGCGGCTCGGCGCCAGAGGTCGCGAGTGCGAGAGGCCCGGCCGACAGGTGGACACGCGGGCACCGCCAGCTCGGCGGCAGAGTGAGGGAAGGGGGGGAGGGGCAGACAGCCTGACAACCGGGCGACGGGCGCGCGCTGGCGCCTCGGCTGGCGAGGTCGCGAGTGGGAGAGGCCCTGCCCGCAGGTGGACACGCGGGCACCCGCAGCTCGTGGAGAGTTAGGGAAGGGGGGAAGTCAGGGAAGTGGGGGAGGGGATAGAACTCCGTCGGGCTCGTCGACCCGCGGCTCCTGGCGGCTCTGCGGCCGAGTTAGGGGAGGAGTGGGGGAGGGGCAGACAGCCTGACAGCCGGGCGACGGGCGCGCGCTGGCGGCTCGGCGGGCGAGGTCGCGAGTGGGAGAGGCCCTGCCCGCAGGTGCACCCGCGGGCACCCGCAGCTCGTCGACAGGGTTAGGGAAGGGGGGGAGTTAGGGAAGGGGGGGAGGGGCTAGAACCCCGTCGGGCTCGTCGACCCGCGGCTCCAAGCGGCTCTGCGGCCGAGTTAGGGGAGGAGGGGTGGAGGGGCAGACAGCCTGACAGCCGGGCGACGGGCGCGCGCTGCCGGCTCGGCGGGCGAGGTCGCGAGTGGGAGAGGCCCTGCCCGCAGGTGGACCCGCGGGCACCCGCAGCTCGTCGACAGGGTTAGGGAAGGGGGGGAGGGGATAGAGCCCCGTCGGGCTCGTCGACCCGCGGCTCCTGGCGGCTCTGCCGCCGAGTTAGGGAAGGGGGGGGAGGGGCAGACTCCCTGCCAGGCGGGCGACGCGCGCGCGCTGGCGGCTGGGCGCCATAGGTCGCGAGTGCGAGAGGCCCGGCCGACAGGTGGACACGCGGGCACCGCCAGCTCGGCGGCAGAGTGAGGGAAGGGGGGGGAGGGGCAGACACCCTGACACCCGGGCGACGGGCGCGCGCTGGCGGCTCGGCGGGCGAGGTCGCGAGTGGGAGAGGCCCGGCCGACAGCTGGACCCGCGTGCACCGCCAGCTCGGCGGCAGAGTGAGGGAAGGAGGGAGGAGGGGCGGAGTCCCTGCCAGGCGGGCGACGCGCGCGCGCTGGCGGCTCGGCGGCAGAGGTCGCGAGTGCGAGAGGCCCGGCCGACAGGTGGACACGCGGGCACCGCCAGCTCGGCGGCAGAGTGAGGGAAGGAGGGAGGAGGGGCGGAGTCCCTGCCAGGCGGGCGACGCGCGCGCGCTGGCGGCTCGGCGCCAGAGGTCGCGAGTGCGAGAGGCCCGGCCGACAGGTGGACACGCGGGCACCGCCAGCTCGGCGGCAGAGTGAGGGAAGGGGGGGAGGGGCAGACAGCCTGACAGCCGGGCGACGGGCGCGCGCTGGCGGCTCGGCGGGCGAAGTCGCGAGTGGGAGAGGCCCTGCCCGCAGGTGCACCCGCGGGCACCCGCAGCTCGTCGACAGGGTTAGGGAAGGGGGGGAATTAGGGAAGGGGGGGAGGGGCTAGAACCCCGTCGGGCTCGTCGACCCGCGGCCCCAAGCGGCTCTGCGGCCGAGTTAGGGGAGGAGGGGGGGAGGGGCAGACAGCCTGACAGCCGGGCGACGGGCGCGCGCTGCCGGCTCGGCGGGCGAGGTCGCGAGTGGGAGAGGCCCTGCCCGCAGGTGGACCCGCGGGCACCCGCAGCTCGTCGACAGGGTTAGGGAAGGGGGGGAGGGGATAGAGCCCCGTCGGGCTCGTCGACCCGCGGCTCCAAGCGGCTCTGCGGCCGAGTTAGGGGAGGAGGGGGGGAGGGGCAGACAGCCTGACAGCCGGGCGACGGGCGCGCGCTGCCGGCTCGGCGGGCGAGGTCGCGAGTGGGAGAGGCCCTGCCCGCAGGTGGACCCGCGGGCACCCGCAGCTCGTCGACAGGGTTAGGGAAGGGGGGGAGGGGATAGAGCCCCGTCGGGCTCGTCGACCCGCGGCTCCTGGCGGCTCTGCGGCCGAGTTAGGGGAGGAGTGGGGGAGGGGCAGACAGCCTGACAGCCGGGCGACGGGCGCGCGCTGGCGGCTCGGCGGGCGAGGTCGCGAGTGGGAGAGGCCCTGCCCGCAGGTGCACCCGCGGGCACCCGCAGCTCGTCGACAGGGTTAGGGAAGGGGGGGAGTTAGGGAAGGGGGGGAGGGGCTAGAACCCCGTCGGGCTCGTCGACCCGCGGCTCCAAGCTGCTCTGCGGCCGAGTTAGGGGAGGAGGGGGGGAGGGGCAGACAGCCTGACAGCCGGGCGACGGGCGCGCGCTGCCGGCTCGGCGGGCGAGGTCGCGAGTGGGAGAGGCCCTGCCCGCAGGTGGACCCGCGGGCACCCGCAGCTCGTCGACAGGGTTAGGGAAGGGGGGGAGGGGATAGAGCCCCGTCGGGCTCGTCGACCCGCGGCTCCTGGCGGCTCTGCGGCCGAGTTAGGGAAGGGGGGGGAGGGGCAGACTCCCTGCCAGGCGGGCGACGCGCGCGCGCTGGCGGCTGGGCGCCATAGGTCGCGAGTGCGAGAGGCCCGGCCGACAGGTGGACACGCGGGCACCGCCAGCTCGGCGGCAGAGTGAGGGAAGGGGGGGGAGGGGCAGACACCCTGACACCCGGGCGACGGGCGCGCGCTGGCGGCTCGGCGGGCGAGGTCGCGAGTGGGAGAGGCCCGGCCGACAGCTGGACCCGCGGGCACCGCCAGCTCGGCGGCAGAGTGAGGGAAGGAGGGAGGAGGGGCGGAGTCCCTGCCAGGCGGGCGACGCGCGCGCGCTGGCGGCTCGGCGCCAGAGGTCGCGAGTGCGAGAGGCCCGGCCGACAGGTGGACACGCGGGCACCGCCAGCTCGGCGGCAGAGTGAGGGAAGGAGGGAGGAGGGGCGGAGTCCCTGCCAGGCGGGCGACGCGCGCGCGCTGGCGGCTCGGCGCCAGAGGTCGCGAGTGCGAGAGGCCCGGCCGACAGGTGGACACGCGGGCACCGCCAGCTCGGCGGCAGAGTGAGGGAAGGGGGGGAGGGGCAGACAGCCTGACAACCGGGCGACGGGCGCGCGCTGGCGCCTCGGCTGGCGAGGTCGCGAGTGGGAGAGGCCCTGCCCGCAGGTGGACACGCGGGCACCCGCAGCTCGTCGAGAGTTAGGGAAGGGGGGAAGTCAGGGAAGGGGGGGAGGGGATAGAACCCCGGCGGGCTCGTCGACCCGCGGCTCCTGGCGGCTCTGCGGCCGAGTTAGGGGAGGAGTGGGGGAGGGGCAGACAGCCTGACAGCCGGGCGACGGGCGCGCGCTGGCGGCTCGGCGGGCGAGGTCGCGAGTGGGAGAGGCCCTGCCCGCAGGTGGACCCGCGGGCACCCGCAGCTCGTCGACAGGGTTAGGGAAGGGGGGGAGTCAGGGAAGGGGGGGAGGGGCAGACAGCCTGACAGCCGGGCGACGGGCGCGCGCTGGCGGCTCGGCGGGCGAAGTCGCGAGTGGGAGAGGCCCTGCCCGCAGGTGCACCCGCGGGCACCCGCAGCTCGTCGACAGGGTTAGGGAAGGGGGGGAATTAGGGAAGGGGGGGAGGGGCTAGAACCCCGTCGGGCTCGTCGACCCGCGGCCCCAAGCGGCTCTGCGGCCGAGTTAGGGGAGGAGGGGGGGAGGGGCAGACAGCCTGACAGCCGGGCGACGGGCGCGCGCTGCCGGCTCGGCGGGCGAGGTCGCGAGTGGGAGAGGCCCTGCCCGCAGGTGGACCCGCGGGCACCCGCAGCTCGTCGACAGGGTTAGGGAAGGGGGGGAGGGGATAGAGCCCCGTCGGGCTCGTCGACCCGCGGCTCCAAGCGGCTCTGCGGCCGAGTTAGGGGAGGAGGGGGGGAGGGGCAGACAGCCTGACAGCCGGGCGACGGGCGCGCGCTGCCGGCTCGGCGGGCGAGGTCGCGAGTGGGAGAGGCCCTGCCCGCAGGTGGACCCGCGGGCACCCGCAGCTCGTCGACAGGGTTAGGGAAGGGGGGGAGGGGATAGAGCCCCGTCGGGCTCGTCGACCCGCGGCTCCTGGCGGCTCTGCGGCCGAGTTAGGGGAGGAGTGGGGGAGGGGCAGACAGCCTGACAGCCGGGCGACGGGCGCGCGCTGGCGGCTCGGCGGGCGAGGTCGCGAGTGGGAGAGGCCCTGCCCGCAGGTGCACCCGCGGGCACCCGCAGCTCGTCGACAGGGTTAGGGAAGGGGAGGAGTTAGGGAAGGGGGGGAGGGGCTAGAACCCCGTCGGGCTCGTCGACCCGCGGCTCCAAGCGGCTCTGCGGCCGAGTTAGGGGAGGAGGGGGGGAGGGGCAGACAGCCTGACAGCCGGGCGACGGGCGCGCGCTGCCGGCTCGGCGGGCGAGGTCGCGAGTGGGAGAGGCCCTGCCCGCAGGTGGACCCGCGGGCACCCGCAGCTCGTCGACAGGGTTAGGGAAGGGGGGGAGGGGATAGAGCCCCGTCGGGCTCGTCGACCCGCGGCTCCTGGCGGCTCTGCGGCCGAGTTAGGGAAGGGGGGGGAGGGGCAGACTCCCTGCCAGGCGGGCGACGCGCGCGCGCTGGCGGCTGGGCGCCATAGGTCGCGAGTGCGAGAGGCCCGGCCGACAGGTGGACACGCGGGCACCGCCAGCTCGGCGGCAGAGTGAGGGAAGGGGGGGGAGGGGCAGACACCCTGACACCCGGGCGACGGGCGCGCGCTGGCGGCTCGGCGGGCGAGGTCGCGAGTGGGAGAGGCCCGGCCGACAGCTGGACCCGCGTGCACCGCCAGCTCGGCGGCAGAGTGAGGGAAGGAGGGAGGAGGGGCGGAGTCCCTGCCAGGCGGGCGACGCGCGCGCGCTGGCGGCTCGGCGGCAGAGGTCGCGAGTGCGAGAGGCCCGGCCGACAGGTGGACACGCGGGCACCGCCAGCTCGGCGGCAGAGTGAGGGAAGGAGGGAGGAGGGGCGGAGTCCCTGCCAGGCGGGCGACGCGCGCGCGCTGGCGGCTCGGCGCCAGAGGTCGCGAGTGCGAGAGGCCCGGCCGACAGGTGGACACGCGGGCACCGCCAGCTCGGCGGCAGAGTGAGGGAAGGGGGGGAGGGGCAGACAGCCTGACAACCGGGCGACGGGCGCGCGCTGGCGCCTCGGCTGGCGAGGTCGCGAGTGGGAGAGGCCCTGCCCGCAGGTGGACACGCGGGCACCCGCAGCTCGTGGAGAGTTAGGGAAGGGGGGAAGTCAGGGAAGTGGGGGAGGGGATAGAACTCCGTCGGGCTCGTCGACCCGCGGCTCCTGGCGGCTCTGCGGCCGAGTTAGGGGAGGAGTGGGGGAGGGGCAGACAGCCTGACAGCCGGGCGACGGGCGCGCGCTGGCGGCTCGGCGGGCGAGGTCGCGAGTGGGAGAGGCCCTGCCCGCAGGTGCACCCGCGGGCACCCGCAGCTCGTCGACAGGGTTAGGGAAGGGGGGGAGTTAGGGAAGGGGGGGAGGGGCTAGAACCCCGTCGGGCTCGTCGACCCGCGGCTCCAAGCGGCTCTGCGGCCGAGTTAGGGGAGGAGGGGTGGAGGGGCAGACAGCCTGACAGCCGGGCGACGGGCGCGCGCTGCCGGCTCGGCGGGCGAGGTCGCGAGTGGGAGAGGCCCTGCCCGCAGGTGGACCCGCGGGCACCCGCAGCTCGTCGACAGGGTTAGGGAAGGGGGGGAGGGGATAGAGCCCCGTCGGGCTCGTCGACCCGCGGCTCCTGGCGGCTCTGCCGCCGAGTTAGGGAAGGGGGGGGAGGGGCAGACTCCCTGCCAGGCGGGCGACGCGCGCGCGCTGGCGGCTGGGCGCCATAGGTCGCGAGTGCGAGAGGCCCGGCCGACAGGTGGACACGCGGGCACCGCCAGCTCGGCGGCAGAGTGAGGGAAGGGGGGGGAGGGGCAGACACCCTGACACCCGGGCGACGGGCGCGCGCTGGCGGCTCGGCGGGCGAGGTCGCGAGTGGGAGAGGCCCGGCCGACAGCTGGACCCGCGTGCACCGCCAGCTCGGCGGCAGAGTGAGGGAAGGAGGGAGGAGGGGCGGAGTCCCTGCCAGGCGGGCGACGCGCGCGCGCTGGCGGCTCGGCGGCAGAGGTCGCGAGTGCGAGAGGCCCGGCCGACAGGTGGACACGCGGGCACCGCCAGCTCGGCGGCAGAGTGAGGGAAGGAGGGAGGAGGGGCGGAGTCCCTGCCAGGCGGGCGACGCGCGCGCGCTGGCGGCTCGGCGCCAGAGGTCGCGAGTGCGAGAGGCCCGGCCGACAGGTGGACACGCGGGCACCGCCAGCTCGGCGGCAGAGTGAGGGAAGGGGGGGAGGGGCAGACAGCCTGACAACCGGGCGACGGGCGCGCGCTGGCGCCTCGGCTGGCGAGGTCGCGAGTGGGAGAGGCCCTGCCCGCAGGTGGACACGCGGGCACCCGCAGCTCGTCGAGAGTTAGGGAAGGGGGGAAGTCAGGGAAGGGGGGGAGGGGATAGAACCCCGGCGGGCTCGTCGACCCGCGGCTCCTGGCGGCTCTGCGGCCGAGTTAGGGGAGGAGTGGGGGAGGGGCAGACAGCCTGACAGCCGGGCGACGGGCGCGCGCTGGCGGCTCGGCGGGCGAGGTCGCGAGTGGGAGAGGCCCTGCCCGCAGGTGGACCCGCGGGCACCCGCAGCTCGTCGACAGGGTTAGGGAAGGGGGGGAGTCAGGGAAGGGGGGGAGGGGCAGACAGCCTGACAGCCGGGCGACGGGCGCGCGCTGGCGGCTCGGCGGGCGAAGTCGCGAGTGGGAGAGGCCCTGCCCGCAGGTGCACCCGCGGGCACCCGCAGCTCGTCGACAGGGTTAGGGAAGGGGGGGAATTAGGGAAGGGGGGGAGGGGCTAGAACCCCGTCGGGCTCGTCGACCCGCGGCCCCAAGCGGCTCTGCGGCCGAGTTAGGGGAGGAGGGGGGGAGGGGCAGACAGCCTGACAGCCGGGCGACGGGCGCGCGCTGCCGGCTCGGCGGGCGAGGTCGCGAGTGGGAGAGGCCCTGCCCGCAGGTGGACCCGCGGGCACCCGCAGCTCGTCGACAGGGTTAGGGAAGGGGGGGAGGGGATAGAGCCCCGTCGGGCTCGTCGACCCGCGGCTCCAAGCGGCTCTGCGGCCGAGTTAGGGGAGGAGGGGGGGAGGGGCAGACAGCCTGACAGCCGGGCGACGGGCGCGCGCTGCCGGCTCGGCGGGCGAGGTCGCGAGTGGGAGAGGCCCTGCCCGCAGGTGGACCCGCGGGCACCCGCAGCTCGTCGACAGGGTTAGGGAAGGGGGGGAGGGGATAGAGCCCCGTCGGGCTCGTCGACCCGCGGCTCCTGGCGGCTCTGCGGCCGAGTTAGGGGAGGAGTGGGGGAGGGGCAGACAGCCTGACAGCCGGGCGACGGGCGCGCGCTGGCGGCTCGGCGGGCGAGGTCGCGAGTGGGAGAGGCCCTGCCCGCAGGTGCACCCGCGGGCACCCGCAGCTCGTCGACAGGGTTAGGGAAGGGGGGGAGTTAGGGAAGGGGGGGAGGGGCTAGAACCCCGTCGGGCTCGTCGACCCGCGGCTCCAAGCTGCTCTGCGGCCGAGTTAGGGGAGGAGGGGGGGAGGGGCAGACAGCCTGACAGCCGGGCGACGGGCGCGCGCTGCCGGCTCGGCGGGCGAGGTCGCGAGTGGGAGAGGCCCTGCCCGCAGGTGGACCCGCGGGCACCCGCAGCTCGTCGACAGGGTTAGGGAAGGGGGGGAGGGGATAGAGCCCCGTCGGGCTCGTCGACCCGCGGCTCCTGGCGGCTCTGCGGCCGAGTTAGGGAAGGGGGGGGAGGGGCAGACTCCCTGCCAGGCGGGCGACGCGCGCGCGCTGGCGGCTGGGCG
>NC_137285.1:70007500-70087500 GCF_054371585.1 Giraffa tippelskirchi | reverse complement strand
CGTGTGCACGGCCCGTGCCTCCACGACGAGGCAGCACCTGCCCCCAACGGAAGAGGCGAGGGGAACAGGCACGCCTCTCTTCCCGTCTCGACCCCTCCCCCAACGAGAGCCACTCGCGGGACACACACACACACCACCGCGGTGAGGGACACGAGGAGGACGCCGGGTTAAGGGAAACGACACCACCGCTCGGCCTCAGGCACCTGAGGGGCGACCTGGAGCGCTCCAGGGGCACCACCGAGGGTCAAACGAGGCACGCTCACCCACCCACGCGGGGCGCGCGGCGCAGCAGCGGGCACAGCCCTCCCCACCGCGGGGAGGGCCGCTCGCGGGACACGCGCCGAGAAGGCGAAGCGAGAGCGTCCGCTGTGTCCGAAGACCGACGGCCTCACTGACGCCCCGTGGAGGGGGGGCGGGCAGGAGACCGAGAGTCAGGGCCGGAGGCCACACCCACCCTCCCGCCTTCCTCACCCTCCCCGACGGGCAGGGGGAAAGGCAGGCGAGGAGCCCCGTGGACAGACTGAGAAGACCGCACACGTTCACCAGGAACGCCCGTCCCTCGCCTGGCACGGCTTAGGCCCGGCCCGGGAGAGCACGACCACACCACATCGATCCGTTGAGCCGAGGGGGAGGGGGGAAGGCACGGTGAGGACAGTCGCCGGAGGGGCCCGCTTTAAGCCTCACCGGCCGCCTCCCCCCGCCACACCTCACCTCGCCTCAGGCGACAGCCGCCGACGACCCCAGGAGGAGGAGCTGCCTGACACGGGGCACGGGGCCTACAGAGCGGGGGTCGTCCCGGCCACCACCGGGCGCCCGCAGCGGGGGGTCACACAGGGTAGAAGACCCACGGCGCCTCGCCCCGCCGCCCTCGGGTCGCCCAGAGACCGGAGGTGGCGCCACGGGTCGGGTCTGCCAGACACGCCACGCAGGAGCCGGCGCACAGGCCCAGGCCGGCGGCCCAAAGGCCCAGGCGCCCCGCGTGCGTCCAGAGGCCCAAAGTCCTCGGCGGCAGACGCCGAGAGAGACCGTGTCGGCACTTACCTGGTGGCAGAAAAGGCCCATTTCGGGCGACAAAATGACAGCGCCCGACAGCGGGGCCCACCCACGACTGGCAGGGAGAGACCTTGGCACCTTGGCACCGCCACCTGTCCCCAGCACTACCCCAGAAACACCAGGCCCGGAGCCGTCGGGGGTCATCTGGTCGACTGGGGGGGGGGGAGGGGGGCGAAGGGGGCGCCCGGTGGGCGAAGTGGGGGCGCAGACGCCAAGGGGGAGGGAGCTGGCCGGGGACGCCCTCCCCCTTCGCCCGCACGGGTAGGTGTACCCGTCCGTCCGAGTCTCCGAGCGGGGGTTTGGCTACGAGTTGCCAAAGAGAAAAACGAAGAGAGACCCGCCGGCGAGGCGCCTCCCACGAGACGAGCGGACCCCAACGAGGGACCACGCCCGGGGCCCCAGACCGTCCTGTCCGGGGCACCCAGGACGGCTCGAGCCGGTCCCTGACCTCCTGGCCGTGATTCAGGGAGTTGGGGAGGGGTGAGAAAGCAAACCCTCCGGGGTGGCGAACCCTCCTGAAAGGGCGGGAAAGCAAAAACCTCCTGAAGGGAGACGCAAACCCTTCTGAAAAGGCGAACAGCAAACCCTTTGGAGGGCGGGAGCCAACCCTCCTGAAGGAAGAAAGCAAACCCTCCTGAGGGGGGGCCCGGGAGGAGGCCAGACCGCCGAGTCCCAGGCGCTCCAGGGAGGGACGACCCTCTCCCTCCCTGCCCACCGCGGCGGCCCGGCCCAGGTAGGGTCCGGCCGGTCCGTCTCCGCGGCCGGAGGGGCACGGGGAGACGCTGGTCGACCCGGTCAGGCCACCCCAGAGCCCGGCTCTGGAGCGCCGCCGCCGCCGCGACGGCCACCCTCCTCGGGAACCTAGAGAGCCAATCTCCGGCGACAGCAGGACGTCCCTAGGCCTCGGCGCCACCGCCACTGTCGCCGCCAGCAGAGCTGGTCTCTGAGAGCTGTGCCTCGGGCCCGGCGGCTGAGTCACAACCCTCCTGAAGGTCGCCGAAGCTCCAGAGGGGAGGGACACTATAAAAGCGGCCGCCAGGTGGCTCCTGACAACCGGCTCCAATGTCCCGAGGACGGGTCGCTGTCGCCGGCCGCCGAGGACGCCACAGCGCCGGCCGCCCAAACGCCCGAGCTCGGCCCGGAGCCGCCGCCTCCGAGAGACGCGACGCGACGCGACCCCGGCCGCAGAGGAAGGGAGAGGAGCTGGGAAATAGCTCCCCAGGAGGCTGCCACGAAGGAGACGCGCTCCCCCCCACCCACCCACGCGATTCCAGGCTGGTGGGGGGACATTCCACGGAGACGCCGGCGGGCGGCGGGGCTCGGGGCGGGGACGGCCGAGAGAGGGGCACCAGTGACATCCCGGGCTCCCCCGGGCCCCCTCCCCCGAAGGAGGAGGGAGGGAGGGAGAGAGAGAAGGGAGGGAGGCAGGGAGGGAGGGACCGACCGGCAAAGCGAAACCAGGCAAGCGCTGCTCGGAGAACAAAGCAGGACTTCTCGAAAGCAGACAGAGACACAGACACGCAAGCCCAGGAGCAAGAAAGGAAAAGAAGGAGACACTCGGACCCCCAACAAGAGAAAACGAAAGTCAACCTGTGTCGAGACCGTGATCAAGTCCAACGACAACAAACACAAGCATGCGCCGGTGGGTGGGGAAAGGGCACTTGAGGTCAGGAGAACATGGATTTCAAAATAACTGGCCACAAACACCGGAAAGGAAAGGCGGCCGGGCGGCCGGGCCGGGCGGTCTGGTCTGGGGTGGGGTGGCAGGGCTGCTGGGGGCGGGGGTCGGTGGCGGGGGTGGGGGGTGGGGGGTGGGGGGTGGGGGAAACGGGAGCACCCAGAACGAGGAGGAGACTGTCGGCCGTGCCGAGACACGGAAACATCGCACGGCTGGGGACCCGTTCCTATCGTCTTCCCCGGGGTGTGAAAGAGACTTGGCCTCCCGTCTCCTGAGAGTTCATCTCCCCAGCAACAACGGTCAGGCAAGCTGTCGGGTGTGTGTGTGTTGCGGGGGGTTGGGGGGCGGGGTGGGGAGAAAAAAGAAGACACCTTTCAAGTGAAAGGAGGGAGCGTAAAGGTCACTGAACCCTCTGACAGCGGCCTTCCATTTTCCAGACCAGTGACACGTTCCCCCAAGTCGCCCGGTTCCAGAAAACGCTTTTCGGAAACAGAATCCTCGGGGCCCGCGAACTCCTGAGGAATCCTCGGATGAGCTTCCGGGCCAGGCTATACCGTAGGCAGCGTGCTTCCCCTGAAGCCAAAGCCACGGGCTCCAGAGGGCCGCGTCCAAGAAGCTGATCTCGTACGGAACCCGGTGTCTTCTTCTCTAGGACACTCCTAGAAGCAGCAAGAGCGCCAGTTTGTGAGACTCGAAGGTGAAGCCGGCACGACGTAAACCCAGCGATGTGTGCGGTCAGAGGCCCATCTAGATTCGAGCTCCAGTTCTGGAGGGGAGCAGTGGGGACAGGAGGGTGGCCTGCGAGTCCGCCGTCCCGTCCCCACTCCTCCTGTGAACATCCGCCCCGTGGAAGGTGTCGAGGAACCGCATGACCTGACCTGCGGGGTGAACCGTCGCCAAAGACAAAGAATTCCTCCAGCCAGGCGTTGTCCGCAGCCACGAACCCCTTCCCTCCGTCGCCCGGCCTTTCAGAATGCCACGTGGAGCCCTCTCGAGACGTGTGGGGCTTGGAGGTATGGGCCCCCGAATTCTCCTCGCCCGGCCCTGCAAGAAACCATTCCGTGCCTGCCCCACATGAAGACTTCTCGGGCTTTTCGGTGGACCGGGCCTCCCAGGGTGCCCCTGCACCCGGCACCCTGCGACACCCCGAGAGATCCCACGGAGAAACGTCTCCGGCCACTCGCGCGGCACCTGCCTCGCTGGCGGGCGCCCCTTCCAACCTCCCCAGAGATACGTGAGCACGGACGCTTCTTCCCCATCTGGGTCCCCTCACAGGCTCTGTGAGTTCCTGCGGTTCCGCACGCCCTCGACTTGGCTGTGGTTCGGGGCTCTGTTCTGTTCTGTGTTTGCTCTCCGGCCCACGTGATCTCTCTGGCTAGGGCACCCAGGAAAAGCGAAAAGAAATCGAGTCCGTGTGAGTACTATTCAGGCATCAAGTGGGGATACCTACCAACGACCTCTAACGTGGATCCACCAAGATGGCGGCCGTGTGGGGTTCAGGAGGATCATTTTGCGTTTTCTGGGGGCGCTATTTGCTCTCAATGATTTCACGTGCCTTTGGGGCATGGCTCACGGAGATGGACGTGAAGCAGCAGGGCAGCCACATCTGGCGTCTCGGCCTAGCTAGGGCGGCTCCACGAGTGACCTCTCGGAACCGGGGCTGAGACCGCCATCCCTCCCCGGGCCCCCCTCGGTGGCTGGGTATGGGGGGGAGGAGGGGGAGGTTTCGGAGGGGAGACGGGAGATCTGGGCTTGTGGTTGGGGGCGCGCGGGGCCACACGTGTCATGTCATGATATTCCTGTGACGCTCCAACGAGATACGTGTTATTCTCTCTTCTGCAGATTGCTATCTGTATCTGAATGGAAATGTATTAGACTCTTGAAATCTGAGCCTTGACGAGGGGTGCGCCCTGTACGTCTCGGGCTACAGGCAGCACACGGAAACTGAAGATATCAGGAATCACGTATAAAGGTTCAAGTCAAAGAAACGGACCTAGTTCAGTGGCAGACTTAGTCTTCCTCGCTGCAGCCTCAAGGTAAATGCTGGGGGTACCCAGTCTATTCTTGGGAAGATACAGTGTTTATCTTAACTGTTGCCAGCAGCGCAGCTTCTCCTCTACCGGAGTTGAAATTGAGATTTAGTTCTTGCAGCTAGTAGTTCTTTTTCAGAACATCTATCGGGAAGGATCTGAATAGCTTGTCATGTCCCTGAAAATATACTAGACAACATTTGGTTCAGCTCTCGTACCCAGAGACTGGGGAAATTAAGGTGGCACTAGAAATCGCACCTTTGCGTTATATAGTATCTTTCCTGGAAAACAGGGTGCTCTTAAACTCTAATTGTATCAAACAGTAGCAGGGATAAGAAGTGCACGATCCACAAGTTTCAGTAAAGCCGGCTCTCCCGCGCCTTAACATTGTATACATTGTTAACAAAAGTTTAGAATTGGACACTCGATGGCAACAAAGAGGCATCCTGTTTGGCGTTTCTTTGGACTGCAGCCGGGAGAGGAGCAGAGCCGACTTGTTCAGTCCCCGGTCCCGCTACTCCTAGGCCTTTCCTCACACTTGACCTTGGATGCTCTGGGGCAGGTTGTGTCTGCCACAAGCACTCGATTTGTCCGGAAGCACTGAATCCTCTGTTCGTTGACTTTGTTCCCAGGACTGTCTCAGGAGGTGACGATGTTTTCCCATGGGGGAATCTGTGTCAGAGGCTTGCCAACCATACTTTTCACGTGGTTCATGAAAAGCTCACCCGTCACCGGTCACCTGTCGACTCACCATCCGTACGAGAGTCAGCACCAACACGCCCGGCAGAGCTGAGCGTCAAGAAGGGGTTGCGTGGAAAGAGATTTGTGTGCTTGGTCCTGGTCCTGGTTATAGACAGAAAGTATCAAGGGGGAATAACTCCCAGAATAAGTAGGCTTGCCTGGAATGCGAAATAGTGAGAAGAGGCCTCGCGCTTGGAGGATGGGTCAGAGCTCTAGCCACGGGAGAGTGAAAAGGAAAGGCCCGGGAAAGGGCCGTGGGGCAGGGGACGGTCTGAGCCCAGCACCAGCGGTGAAGGACGAGGAGGCACCTTGAAAGAACGTGCTGTTCGGAGGTTTGTGGTAAGAGCACACCGGTGCTGCTAAAGATGAGGCTTGTGGAACCCAGATGGTGAAGAGGAGCCAGAAACAGGCCAGGAAGGATGAGAATCCTGTGTACTGAGGACCTGCACTTCACCAAGCCCACAGCAAAGGGTGCTGTCTAGATTCAAACCCAGTCACTTGCGCAAACGCCCCTCAGCCACCTCCTCATCTACAAGGCCGACAGATACTCGGTGCGTGAGGTGCGTGTACAGTCTAGGTGGACGGCACTCACATTATCGGGCAACCACACAGCTACTACGTGCTTTGAAAGAACCAACAGTGAGCTGATAGCTTTTTCTGGATCTGCCTATAAGCAAAGATACCGCTCGCTGCATACTGTGGATCTCGACTCCTGTCTCACGTCTCCATGAAGCCGTCAGAAAAGTCCTGTTCGTGCTCCCTCTCAGGCCAGGAATGACACTTAAAGTGTAACGTGCTCACGAAGTCCTCAGAGATTCATGGATTTGAATCGAGAAATTCCACCTGGTCCTTTCGCTCCCGATCCACTCCTGCTCTCACCGCTACTACCACACGGGTCAGACACGAGCGAGTTCCCCTGAATTAGCTTGCACACGTGGGGACGGAGTTAGCTTTCGGCACACGGATATTTAGAAATTCCATGGCAGTAGGCCAGGTATTCACATTATGTATCGGATATTCGCCTAATTTGATAATAAGAGAGCTCAGGCCTCAGGCGTAACTTCAGGCAGATTTCCCCTCCAACAGAAACAGCTCAGATGGGCTGGCAGCCCGAGAAAACGAGCAACTGCCACTGACAGACTGAGACACCCATGGGCTCCCTCCGCGGGGAGACCTTCTGCCAAGGCTTCTCCCTCAAGGGCCGTGACCCAGCCTGCGGGCATCAGCTGAGGAGAAGGGGAGGTGGGTGCCCCGGAAACCAGCCGCGCTCGAGTCAGTCTCCCAGGAGCTCTCATTCCAGCTCTGGACGCTCACTCCCGGGCCTGGGTTCCCACTCCCGCTTTCAGATGGATCCCAGGCCCTTCTTCAGAGAAGTTCCTCCAGATGAGTCCCCAGCCACCAGTGGGCCTCATTCGACCTTGCGGGACCTCCCTCCCCTTCTGAAGCTAGGTTCCGTCTCTCTCTTCACAAAACTTTACGTCCAAAATAGATTGTTAACAGTGACTTGCCGTTTCCTTTTGTTCTCACCATTATTCTGACTACTTGCATTTAATTCCGCTCACCTTCGGATTGCTTATGACACTCCAGGCCACCGGAAAAAAGAGAGTTTCCGTTCTGAGCTCAAAGATCCTCAGGCGGCATTTGGGCCTCACTTTACCTCTGCTGGAGACAGGAAGGTGGCAGGTGACCGGGACCTGCCAAGAGCAGAGCAGAAGCTGTGCCCCTGAGCAGTGGTGCCTGGCTCTCTCTCATTGGTCGCAGAGGGTCTGCAAGATTCGAGGGGGTTCTTGACGGCCCCACCATGCTGGCGAGCCGTGTCGTCTCATCTCATCGGGAATCTGACCCCTCATCAGCAAGCGTAGCCATGTGCCCGCACCCTGAGTCTCTAAACCCTTCCCAGACCATCGCTCGGCCCGCCTTCTCCTCTCGGGCAGAATGAACCTGGGCTTCTCTCCTGGGACAGGTCCTTCTGTGTCATGGGATGTCCTCTTTACTCCTATTGCCGGCAATAGGAGTATTGATGGGCTGCTCATAGGTCAGAGACTCCTCATTCGTATTACCCAGAGGCTTCTCTTCAGTCAGTAAATTTTGTTCCTTTGACGTTAAAGGGATTGCCTTTGAAGACTATCATTTCTGACCTAGTCGCAAACCGTCTCTTTTGAGGAACTTCCTTAGGGTTCCAGGGATTAAGAAAGACAGTTTGCTTCCATTGCAAAGGGCACAGATTCATTCCTCGATTGCAGGATCTAGATCTCCTGTGCCTCACACTCTAGCCAAAAAGGTATATTTTAAATATAAAAGGGCCAAGCATAAACCTACTACTTTCCCTTTCCATTATTATGATAATCATCTAATTCTCTTCAAGGCAACACAAATGTTTCTTACTAACTAGAAGGATCATGTCGCGGAAATTATAAAGAGAAAAACAGGGAATTACTTCATGATATCTCACTATATCCGTCTCTGATCCAGCGTACGAAACATCAAGGAAGTCCACGTGAAATATCATCTTTAAATAGAGCTCTCCGCTTTGAGAGAATAGAACTAAACTCATTAAAACTAAGTTTTCCAGCACGTGGCTGCTTTGAAATCTTGCATCCAACCAACAATTCTGGAACCTATGATAATTCGGAATTGAGTAACCGATGACACAAGCACTCTATTAGTCAGGGGGACGTTTTGGATCGCCTGAGTTCTACGTTCTCAATGTTATCAAGCCAGACACAGTCCTCACGGTTTTTCATAGATCTTGTAATATCTTTTTTAAAATTTCAACTTTTTTGAGGTATAATTGAGATACAACATTGCAAGAAATTGAAATATAACTGTGGTGATTTCATGTGTTTACGATGTGAAAGGATTCCTCATCCAGTTAATTCATATCACCTCACATATTTCACCTTCTTTTTTTTTTTCTTCCCTCCATCTTTCCTACTTAGATTTTTATCTTCATATAAGATTTCATTTATACAAAACATGTCAAAAAGATTGCCGTGTTTTACGTGAGATCCTCAGACTCTATTCATCTTATAGCTGAATATTTGTTCCCTTTTACCAACCTCTCCCCATAGCCCTAGTAACCACTTTTCTACTCTCTGTATGAGTTTTACTTTTTCCGGGATGCAATATCAGAGCCAGTCCTGAAATGTCCTCCAATTACAATTCTTCTCTCAGAGTCATCAGTCCATTTTGTGTTCTCTTTCATGTTTTACAACATTACTCCTAACCAGCAATGGAGCGGGTGTGGCAGGCAATGAGCCAAGAAGATTTACAGGGTGGCATCCACTTACTGTGGGAATTAACCACGGCATTGATCAGTCTATCAACCTAGAAAGAGATCACTGGACATTGCACAAAAATTTGCTTATTTCTTTGTAGAAGTTTGGCATTAAACTAAACCCTTAGTTTGGGATGGGATGGGATGGGGTGGGATGGGATGGGATGGGATGGGATGGGGTGGGGGGTGGGGGGTGGAGGAAACGGGAGCACCCAGAACGAGGAGGAGGCTGTCGGCCGTGCCGAGACACGGAAACATCGCACGGCTGGGGACCCGTTCCCATCGTCTTCCCCGGGGTGTGAAAGAGACTTGGCCTCCCGTCTCCTGAGAGTTCATCTCCCCAGCAACAACGGTCAGGCAAGCTGTCGGGTGTGTGTGTGTTGCGGGGGGTTGGGGGGCGGGGTGGGGAGAAAAAAGAAGACACCTTTCAAGTGAAAGGAGGGAGCGTAAAGGTCACTGAACCCTCTGACAGCGGCCTTCCATTTTCCAGACCAGTGACACGTTCCCCCAAGTCGCCCGGTTCCAGAAAACGCTTTTCGGAAACAGAATCCTCGGGGCCCGCGAACTCCTGAGGAATCCTCGGATGAGCTTCCGGGCCAGGCTATACCGTAGGCAGCGTGCTTCCCCTGAAGCCAAAGCCACGGGCTCCAGAGGGCCGCGTCCAAGAAGCTGATCTCGTACGGAACCCGGTGTCTTCTTCTCTAGGACACTCCTAGAAGCAGCAAGAGCGCCAGTTTGTGAGACTCGAAGGTGAAGCCGGCACGACGTAAACCCAGCGATGTGTGCGGTCAGAGGCCCATCTAGATTCGAGCTCCAGTTCTGGAGGGGAGCAGTGGGGACAGGAGGGTGGCCTGCGAGTCCGCCGTCCCGTCCCCACTCCTCCTGTGAACATCCGCCCCGTGGAAGGTGTCGAGGAACCGCATGACCTGACCTGCGGGGTGAACCGTCGCCAAAGACAAAGAATTCCTCCAGCCAGGCGTTGTCCGCAGCCACGAACCCCTTCCCTCCGTCGCCCGGCCTTTCAGAATGCCACGTGGAGCCCTCTCGAGACGTGTGGGGCTTGGAGGTATGGGCCCCCGAATTCTCCTCGCCCGGCCCTGCAAGAAACCATTCCGTGCCTGCCCCACATGAAGACTTCTCGGGCTTTTCGGTGGACCGGGCCTCCCAGGGTGCCCCTGCACCCGGCACCCTGCGACACCCCGAGAGATCCCACGGAGAAACGTCTCCGGCCACTCGCGCGGCACCTGCCTCGCTGGCGGGCGCCCCTTCCAACCTCCCCAGAGATACGTGAGCACGGACGCTTCTTCCCCATCTGGGTCCCCTCACAGGCTCTGTGAGTTCCTGCGGTTCCGCACGCCCTCGACTTGGCTGTGGTTCGGGGCTCTGTTCTGTTCTGTGTTTGCTCTCCGGCCCACGTGATCTCTCTGGCTAGGGCACCCAGGAAAAGCGAAAAGAAATCGAGTCCGTGTGAGTACTATTCAGGCATCAAGTGGGGATACCTACCAACGACCTCTAACGTGGATCCACCAAGATGGCGGCCGTGTGGGGTTCAGGAGGATCATTTTGCGTTTTCTGGGGGCGCTATTTGCTCTCAATGATTTCACGTGCCTTTGGGGCATGGCTCACGGAGATGGACGTGAAGCAGCAGGGCAGCCACATCTGGCGTCTCGGCCTAGCTAGGGCGGCTCCACGAGTGACCTCTCGGAACCGGGGCTGAGACCGCCATCCCTCCCCGGGCCCCCCTCGGTGGCTGGGTATGGGGGGGAGGAGGGGGAGGTTTCGGAGGGGAGACGGGAGATCTGGGCTTGTGGTTGGGGGCGCGCGGGGCCACACGTGTCATGTCATGATATTCCTGTGACGCTCCAACGAGATACGTGTTATTCTCTCTTCTGCAGATTGCTATCTGTATCTGAATGGAAATGTATTAGACTCTTGAAATCTGAGCCTTGACGAGGGGTGCGCCCTGTACGTCTCGGGCTACAGGCAGCACACGGAAACTGAAGATATCAGGAATCACGTATAAAGGTTCAAGTCAAAGAAACGGACCTAGTTCAGTGGCAGACTTAGTCTTCCTCGCTGCAGCCTCAAGGTAAATGCTGGGGGTACCCAGTCTATTCTTGGGAAGATACAGTGTTTATCTTAACTGTTGCCAGCAGCGCAGCTTCTCCTCTACCGGAGTTGAAATTGAGATTTAGTTCTTGCAGCTAGTAGTTCTTTTTCAGAACATCTATCGGGAAGGATCTGAATAGCTTGTCATGTCCCTGAAAATATACTAGACAACATTTGGTTCAGCTCTCGTACCCAGAGACTGGGGAAATTAAGGTGGCACTAGAAATCGCACCTTTGCGTTATATAGTATCTTTCCTGGAAAACAGGGTGCTCTTAAACTCTAATTGTATCAAACAGTAGCAGGGATAAGAAGTGCACGATCCACAAGTTTCAGTAAAGCCGGCTCTCCCGCGCCTTAACATTGTATACATTGTTAACAAAAGTTTAGAATTGGACACTCGATGGCAACAAAGAGGCATCCTGTTTGGCGTTTCTTTGGACTGCAGCCGGGAGAGGAGCAGAGCCGACTTGTTCAGTCCCCGGTCCCGCTACTCCTAGGCCTTTCCTCACACTTGACCTTGGATGCTCTGGGGCAGGTTGTGTCTGCCACAAGCACTCGATTTGTCCGGAAGCACTGAATCCTCTGTTCGTTGACTTTGTTCCCAGGACTGTCTCAGGAGGTGACGATGTTTTCCCATGGGGGAATCTGTGTCAGAGGCTTGCCAACCATACTTTTCACGTGGTTCATGAAAAGCTCACCCGTCACCGGTCACCTGTCGACTCACCATCCGTACGAGAGTCAGCACCAACACGCCCGGCAGAGCTGAGCGTCAAGAAGGGGTTGCGTGGAAAGAGATTTGTGTGCTTGGTCCTGGTCCTGGTTATAGACAGAAAGTATCAAGGGGGAATAACTCCCAGAATAAGTAGGCTTGCCTGGAATGCGAAATAGTGAGAAGAGGCCTCGCGCTTGGAGGATGGGTCAGAGCTCTAGCCACGGGAGAGTGAAAAGGAAAGGCCCGGGAAAGGGCCGTGGGGCAGGGGACGGTCTGAGCCCAGCACCAGCGGTGAAGGACGAGGAGGCACCTTGAAAGAACGTGCTGTTCGGAGGTTTGTGGTAAGAGCACACCGGTGCTGCTAAAGATGAGGCTTGTGGAACCCAGATGGTGAAGAGGAGCCAGAAACAGGCCAGGAAGGATGAGAATCCTGTGTACTGAGGACCTGCACTTCACCAAGCCCACAGCAAAGGGTGCTGTCTAGATTCAAACCCAGTCACTTGCGCAAACGCCCCTCAGCCACCTCCTCATCTACAAGGCCGACAGATACTCGGTGCGTGAGGTGCGTGTACAGTCTAGGTGGACGGCACTCACATTATCGGGCAACCACACAGCTACTACGTGCTTTGAAAGAACCAACAGTGAGCTGATAGCTTTTTCTGGATCTGCCTATAAGCAAAGATACCGCTCGCTGCATACTGTGGATCTCGACTCCTGTCTCACGTCTCCATGAAGCCGTCAGAAAAGTCCTGTTCGTGCTCCCTCTCAGGCCAGGAATGACACTTAAAGTGTAACGTGCTCACGAAGTCCTCAGAGATTCATGGATTTGAATCGAGAAATTCCACCTGGTCCTTTCGCTCCCGATCCACTCCTGCTCTCACCGCTACTACCACACGGGTCAGACACGAGCGAGTTCCCCTGAATTAGCTTGCACACGTGGGGACGGAGTTAGCTTTCGGCACACGGATATTTAGAAATTCCATGGCAGTAGGCCAGGTATTCACATTATGTATCGGATATTCGCCTAATTTGATAATAAGAGAGCTCAGGCCTCAGGCGTAACTTCAGGCAGATTTCCCCTCCAACAGAAACAGCTCAGATGGGCTGGCAGCCCGAGAAAACGAGCAACTGCCACTGACAGACTGAGACACCCATGGGCTCCCTCCGCGGGGAGACCTTCTGCCAAGGCTTCTCCCTCAAGGGCCGTGACCCAGCCTGCGGGCATCAGCTGAGGAGAAGGGGAGGTGGGTGCCCCGGAAACCAGCCGCGCTCGAGTCAGTCTCCCAGGAGCTCTCATTCCAGCTCTGGACGCTCACTCCCGGGCCTGGGTTCCCACTCCCGCTTTCAGATGGATCCCAGGCCCTTCTTCAGAGAAGTTCCTCCAGATGAGTCCCCAGCCACCAGTGGGCCTCATTCGACCTTGCGGGACCTCCCTCCCCTTCTGAAGCTAGGTTCCGTCTCTCTCTTCACAAAACTTTACGTCCAAAATAGATTGTTAACAGTGACTTGCCGTTTCCTTTTGTTCTCACCATTATTCTGACTACTTGCATTTAATTCCGCTCACCTTCGGATTGCTTATGACACTCCAGGCCACCGGAAAAAAGAGAGTTTCCGTTCTGAGCTCAAAGATCCTCAGGCGGCATTTGGGCCTCACTTTACCTCTGCTGGAGACAGGAAGGTGGCAGGTGACCGGGACCTGCCAAGAGCAGAGCAGAAGCTGTGCCCCTGAGCAGTGGTGCCTGGCTCTCTCTCATTGGTCGCAGAGGGTCTGCAAGATTCGAGGGGGTTCTTGACGGCCCCACCATGCTGGCGAGCCGTGTCGTCTCATCTCATCGGGAATCTGACCCCTCATCAGCAAGCGTAGCCATGTGCCCGCACCCTGAGTCTCTAAACCCTTCCCAGACCATCGCTCGGCCCGCCTTCTCCTCTCGGGCAGAATGAACCTGGGCTTCTCTCCTGGGACAGGTCCTTCTGTGTCATGGGATGTCCTCTTTACTCCTATTGCCGGCAATAGGAGTATTGATGGGCTGCTCATAGGTCAGAGACTCCTCATTCGTATTACCCAGAGGCTTCTCTTCAGTCAGTAAATTTTGTTCCTTTGACGTTAAAGGGATTGCCTTTGAAGACTATCATTTCTGACCTAGTCGCAAACCGTCTCTTTTGAGGAACTTCCTTAGGGTTCCAGGGATTAAGAAAGACAGTTTGCTTCCATTGCAAAGGGCACAGATTCATTCCTCGATTGCAGGATCTAGATCTCCTGTGCCTCACACTCTAGCCAAAAAGGTATATTTTAAATATAAAAGGGCCAAGCATAAACCTACTACTTTCCCTTTCCATTATTATGATAATCATCTAATTCTCTTCAAGGCAACACAAATGTTTCTTACTAACTAGAAGGATCATGTCGCGGAAATTATAAAGAGAAAAACAGGGAATTACTTCATGATATCTCACTATATCCGTCTCTGATCCAGCGTACGAAACATCAAGGAAGTCCACGTGAAATATCATCTTTAAATAGAGCTCTCCGCTTTGAGAGAATAGAACTAAACTCATTAAAACTAAGTTTTCCAGCACGTGGCTGCTTTGAAATCTTGCATCCAACCAACAATTCTGGAACCTATGATAATTCGGAATTGAGTAACCGATGACACAAACACTCTATTAGTCAGGGGGACGTTTTGGATCGCCTGAGTTCTACGTTCTCAATGTTATCAAGCCAGACACAGTCCTCACGGTTTTTCATAGATCTTGTAATATCTTTTTTAAAATTTCAACTTTTTTGAGGTATAATTGAGATACAACATTGCAAGAAATTGAAATATAACTGTGGTGATTTCATGTGTTTACGATGTGAAAGGATTCCTCATCCAGTTAATTCATATCACCTCACATATTTCACCTTCTTTTTTTTTTTCTTCCCTCCATCTTTCCTACTTAGATTTTTATCTTCATATAAGATTTCATTTATACAAAACATGTCAAAAAGATTGCCGTGTTTTACGTGAGATCCTCAGACTCTATTCATCTTATAGCTGAATATTTGTTCCCTTTTACCAACCTCTCCCCATAGCCCTAGTAACCACTTTTCTACTCTCTGTATGAGTTTTACTTTTTCCGGGATGCAATATCAGAGCCAGTCCTGAAATGTCCTCCAATTACAATTCTTCTCTCAGAGTCATCAGTCCATTTTGTGTTCTCTTTCATGTTTTACAACATTACTCCTAACCAGCAATGGAGCGGGTGTGGCAGGCAATGAGCCAAGAAGATTTACAGGGTGGCATCCACTTACTGTGGGAATTAACCACGGCATTGATCAGTCTATCAACCTAGAAAGAGATCACTGGACATTGCACAAAAATTTGCTTATTTCTTTGTAGAAGTTTGGCATTAAACTAAACCCTTAGTTTGGGATGGGATGGGATGGGGTGGGATGGGATGGGATGGGATGGGATGGGGTGGGGGGTGGGGGGTGGAGGAAACGGGAGCACCCAGAACGAGGAGGAGGCTGTCGGCCGTGCCGAGACACGGAAACATCGCACGGCTGGGGACCCGTTCCCATCGTCTTCCCCGGGGTGTGAAAGAGACTTGGCCTCCCGTCTCCTGAGAGTTCATCTCCCCAGCAACAACGGTCAGGCAAGCTGTCGGGTGTGTGTGTGTTGCGGGGGGTTGGGGGGCGGGGTGGGGAGAAAAAAGAAGACACCTTTCAAGTGAAAGGAGGGAGCGTAAAGGTCACTGAACCCTCTGACAGCGGCCTTCCATTTTCCAGACCAGTGACACGTTCCCCCAAGTCGCCCGGTTCCAGAAAACGCTTTTCGGAAACAGAATCCTCGGGGCCCGCGAACTCCTGAGGAATCCTCGGATGAGCTTCCGGGCCAGGCTATACCGTAGGCAGCGTGCTTCCCCTGAAGCCAAAGCCACGGGCTCCAGAGGGCCGCGTCCAAGAAGCTGATCTCGTACGGAACCCGGTGTCTTCTTCTCTAGGACACTCCTAGAAGCAGCAAGAGCGCCAGTTTGTGAGACTCGAAGGTGAAGCCGGCACGACGTAAACCCAGCGATGTGTGCGGTCAGAGGCCCATCTAGATTCGAGCTCCAGTTCTGGAGGGGAGCAGTGGGGACAGGAGGGTGGCCTGCGAGTCCGCCGTCCCGTCCCCACTCCTCCTGTGAACATCCGCCCCGTGGAAGGTGTCGAGGAACCGCATGACCTGACCTGCGGGGTGAACCGTCGCCAAAGACAAAGAATTCCTCCAGCCAGGCGTTGTCCGCAGCCACGAACCCCTTCCCTCCGTCGCCCGGCCTTTCAGAATGCCACGTGGAGCCCTCTCGAGACGTGTGGGGCTTGGAGGTATGGGCCCCCGAATTCTCCTCGCCCGGCCCTGCAAGAAACCATTCCGTGCCTGCCCCACATGAAGACTTCTCGGGCTTTTCGGTGGACCGGGCCTCCCAGGGTGCCCCTGCACCCGGCACCCTGCGACACCCCGAGAGATCCCACGGAGAAACGTCTCCGGCCACTCGCGCGGCACCTGCCTCGCTGGCGGGCGCCCCTTCCAACCTCCCCAGAGATACGTGAGCACGGACGCTTCTTCCCCATCTGGGTCCCCTCACAGGCTCTGTGAGTTCCTGCGGTTCCGCACGCCCTCGACTTGGCTGTGGTTCGGGGCTCTGTTCTGTTCTGTGTTTGCTCTCCGGCCCACGTGATCTCTCTGGCTAGGGCACCCAGGAAAAGCGAAAAGAAATCGAGTCCGTGTGAGTACTATTCAGGCATCAAGTGGGGATACCTACCAACGACCTCTAACGTGGATCCACCAAGATGGCGGCCGTGTGGGGTTCAGGAGGATCATTTTGCGTTTTCTGGGGGCGCTATTTGCTCTCAATGATTTCACGTGCCTTTGGGGCATGGCTCACGGAGATGGACGTGAAGCAGCAGGGCAGCCACATCTGGCGTCTCGGCCTAGCTAGGGCGGCTCCACGAGTGACCTCTCGGAACCGGGGCTGAGACCGCCATCCCTCCCCGGGCCCCCCTCGGTGGCTGGGTATGGGGGGGAGGAGGGGGAGGTTTCGGAGGGGAGACGGGAGATCTGGGCTTGTGGTTGGGGGCGCGCGGGGCCACACGTGTCATGTCATGATATTCCTGTGACGCTCCAACGAGATACGTGTTATTCTCTCTTCTGCAGATTGCTATCTGTATCTGAATGGAAATGTATTAGACTCTTGAAATCTGAGCCTTGACGAGGGGTGCGCCCTGTACGTCTCGGGCTACAGGCAGCACACGGAAACTGAAGATATCAGGAATCACGTATAAAGGTTCAAGTCAAAGAAACGGACCTAGTTCAGTGGCAGACTTAGTCTTCCTCGCTGCAGCCTCAAGGTAAATGCTGGGGGTACCCAGTCTATTCTTGGGAAGATACAGTGTTTATCTTAACTGTTGCCAGCAGCGCAGCTTCTCCTCTACCGGAGTTGAAATTGAGATTTAGTTCTTGCAGCTAGTAGTTCTTTTTCAGAACATCTATCGGGAAGGATCTGAATAGCTTGTCATGTCCCTGAAAATATACTAGACAACATTTGGTTCAGCTCTCGTACCCAGAGACTGGGGAAATTAAGGTGGCACTAGAAATCGCACCTTTGCGTTATATAGTATCTTTCCTGGAAAACAGGGTGCTCTTAAACTCTAATTGTATCAAACAGTAGCAGGGGTAAGAAGTGCACGATCCACAAGTTTCAGTAAAGCCGGCTCTCCCGCGCCTTAACATTGTATACATTGTTAACAAAAGTTTAGAATTGGACACTCGATGGCAACAAAGAGGCATCCTGTTTGGCGTTTCTTTGGACTGCAGCCGGGAGAGGAGCAGAGCCGACTTGTTCAGTCCCCGGTCCCGCTACTCCTAGGCCTTTCCTCACACTTGACCTTGGATGCTCTGGGGCAGGTTGTGTCTGCCACAAGCACTCGATTTGTCCGGAAGCACTGAATCCTCTGTTCGTTGACTTTGTTCCCAGGACTGTCTCAGGAGGTGACGATGTTTTCCCATGGGGGAATCTGTGTCAGAGGCTTGCCAACCATACTTTTCACGTGGTTCATGAAAAGCTCACCCGTCACCGGTCACCTGTCGACTCACCATCCGTACGAGAGTCAGCACCAACACGCCCGGCAGAGCTGAGCGTCAAGAAGGGGTTGCGTGGAAAGAGATTTGTGTGCTTGGTCCTGGTCCTGGTTATAGACAGAAAGTATCAAGGGGGAATAACTCCCAGAATAAGTAGGCTTGCCTGGAATGCGAAATAGTGAGAAGAGGCCTCGCGCTTGGAGGATGGGTCAGAGCTCTAGCCACGGGAGAGTGAAAAGGAAAGGCCCGGGAAAGGGCCGTGGGGCAGGGGACGGTCTGAGCCCAGCACCAGCGGTGAAGGACGAGGAGGCACCTTGAAAGAACGTGCTGTTCGGAGGTTTGTGGTAAGAGCACACCGGTGCTGCTAAAGATGAGGCTTGTGGAACCCAGATGGTGAAGAGGAGCCAGAAACAGGCCAGGAAGGATGAGAATCCTGTGTACTGAGGACCTGCACTTCACCAAGCCCACAGCAAAGGGTGCTGTCTAGATTCAAACCCAGTCACTTGCGCAAACGCCCCTCAGCCACCTCCTCATCTACAAGGCCGACAGATACTCGGTGCGTGAGGTGCGTGTACAGTCTAGGTGGACGGCACTCACATTATCGGGCAACCACACAGCTACTACGTGCTTTGAAAGAACCAACAGTGAGCTGATAGCTTTTTCTGGATCTGCCTATAAGCAAAGATACCGCTCGCTGCATACTGTGGATCTCGACTCCTGTCTCACGTCTCCATGAAGCCGTCAGAAAAGTCCTGTTCGTGCTCCCTCTCAGGCCAGGAATGACACTTAAAGTGTAACGTGCTCACGAAGTCCTCAGAGATTCATGGATTTGAATCGAGAAATTCCACCTGGTCCTTTCGCTCCCGATCCACTCCTGCTCTCACCGCTACTACCACACGGGTCAGACACGAGCGAGTTCCCCTGAATTAGCTTGCACACGTGGGGACGGAGTTAGCTTTCGGCACACGGATATTTAGAAATTCCATGGCAGTAGGCCAGGTATTCACATTATGTATCGGATATTCGCCTAATTTGATAATAAGAGAGCTCAGGCCTCAGGCGTAACTTCAGGCAGATTTCCCCTCCAACAGAAACAGCTCAGATGGGCTGGCAGCCCGAGAAAACGAGCAACTGCCACTGACAGACTGAGACACCCATGGGCTCCCTCCGCGGGGAGACCTTCTGCCAAGGCTTCTCCCTCAAGGGCCGTGACCCAGCCTGCGGGCATCAGCTGAGGAGAAGGGGAGGTGGGTGCCCCGGAAACCAGCCGCGCTCGAGTCAGTCTCCCAGGAGCTCTCATTCCAGCTCTGGACGCTCACTCCCGGGCCTGGGTTCCCACTCCCGCTTTCAGATGGATCCCAGGCCCTTCTTCAGAGAAGTTCCTCCAGATGAGTCCCCAGCCACCAGTGGGCCTCATTCGACCTTGCGGGACCTCCCTCCCCTTCTGAAGCTAGGTTCCGTCTCTCTCTTCACAAAACTTTACGTCCAAAATAGATTGTTAACAGTGACTTGCCGTTTCCTTTTGTTCTCACCATTATTCTGACTACTTGCATTTAATTCCGCTCACCTTCGGATTGCTTATGACACTCCAGGCCACCGGAAAAAAGAGAGTTTCCGTTCTGAGCTCAAAGATCCTCAGGCGGCATTTGGGCCTCACTTTACCTCTGCTGGAGACAGGAAGGTGGCAGGTGACCGGGACCTGCCAAGAGCAGAGCAGAAGCTGTGCCCCTGAGCAGTGGTGCCTGGCTCTCTCTCATTGGTCGCAGAGGGTCTGCAAGATTCGAGGGGGTTCTTGACGGCCCCACCATGCTGGCGAGCCGTGTCGTCTCATCTCATCGGGAATCTGACCCCTCATCAGCAAGCGTAGCCATGTGCCCGCACCCTGAGTCTCTAAACCCTTCCCAGACCATCGCTCGGCCCGCCTTCTCCTCTCGGGCAGAATGAACCTGGGCTTCTCTCCTGGGACAGGTCCTTCTGTGTCATGGGATGTCCTCTTTACTCCTATTGCCGGCAATAGGAGTATTGATGGGCTGCTCATAGGTCAGAGACTCCTCATTCGTATTACCCAGAGGCTTCTCTTCAGTCAGTAAATTTTGTTCCTTTGACGTTAAAGGGATTGCCTTTGAAGACTATCATTTCTGACCTAGTCGCAAACCGTCTCTTTTGAGGAACTTCCTTAGGGTTCCAGGGATTAAGAAAGACAGTTTGCTTCCATTGCAAAGGGCACAGATTCATTCCTCGATTGCAGGATCTAGATCTCCTGTGCCTCACACTCTAGCCAAAAAGGTATATTTTAAATATAAAAGGGCCAAGCATAAACCTACTACTTTCCCTTTCCATTATTATGATAATCATCTAATTCTCTTCAAGGCAACACAAATGTTTCTTACTAACTAGAAGGATCATGTCGCGGAAATTATAAAGAGAAAAACAGGGAATTACTTCATGATATCTCACTATATCCGTCTCTGATCCAGCGTACGAAACATCAAGGAAGTCCACGTGAAATATCATCTTTAAATAGAGCTCTCCGCTTTGAGAGAATAGAACTAAACTCATTAAAACTAAGTTTTCCAGCACGTGGCTGCTTTGAAATCTTGCATCCAACCAACAATTCTGGAACCTATGATAATTCGGAATTGAGTAACCGATGACACAAACACTCTATTAGTCAGGGGGACGTTTTGGATCGCCTGAGTTCTACGTTCTCAATGTTATCAAGCCAGACACAGTCCTCACGGTTTTTCATAGATCTTGTAATATCTTTTTTAAAATTTCAACTTTTTTGAGGTATAATTGAGATACAACATTGCAAGAAATTGAAATATAACTGTGGTGATTTCATGTGTTTACGATGTGAAAGGATTCCTCATCCAGTTAATTCATATCACCTCACATATTTCACCTTCTTTTTTTTTTTCTTCCCTCCATCTTTCCTACTTAGATTTTTATCTTCATATAAGATTTCATTTATACAAAACATGTCAAAAAGATTGCCGTGTTTTACGTGAGATCCTCAGACTCTATTCATCTTATAGCTGAATATTTGTTCCCTTTTACCAACCTCTCCCCATAGCCCTAGTAACCACTTTTCTACTCTCTGTATGAGTTTTACTTTTTCCGGGATGCAATATCAGAGCCAGTCCTGAAATGTCCTCCAATTACAATTCTTCTCTCAGAGTCATCAGTCCATTTTGTGTTCTCTTTCATGTTTTACAACATTACTCCTAACCAGCAATGGAGCGGGTGTGGCAGGCAATGAGCCAAGAAGATTTACAGGGTGGCATCCACTTACTGTGGGAATTAACCACGGCATTGATCAGTCTATCAACCTAGAAAGAGATCACTGGACATTGCACAAAAATTTGCTTATTTCTTTGTAGAAGTTTGGCATTAAACTAAACCCTTAGTTTGGGATGGGATGGGATGGGGTGGGATGGGATGGGATGGGATGGGATGGGGTGGGGGGTGGGGGGTGGAGGAAACGGGAGCACCCAGAACGAGGAGGAGGCTGTCGGCCGTGCCGAGACACGGAAACATCGCACGGCTGGGGACCCGTTCCCATCGTCTTCCCCGGGGTGTGAAAGAGACTTGGCCTCCCGTCTCCTGAGAGTTCATCTCCCCAGCAACAACGGTCAGGCAAGCTGTCGGGTGTGTGTGTGTTGCGGGGGGTTGGGGGGCGGGGTGGGGAGAAAAAAGAAGACACCTTTCAAGTGAAAGGAGGGAGCGTAAAGGTCACTGAACCCTCTGACAGCGGCCTTCCATTTTCCAGACCAGTGACACGTTCCCCCAAGTCGCCCGGTTCCAGAAAACGCTTTTCGGAAACAGAATCCTCGGGGCCCGCGAACTCCTGAGGAATCCTCGGATGAGCTTCCGGGCCAGGCTATACCGTAGGCAGCGTGCTTCCCCTGAAGCCAAAGCCACGGGCTCCAGAGGGCCGCGTCCAAGAAGCTGATCTCGTACGGAACCCGGTGTCTTCTTCTCTAGGACACTCCTAGAAGCAGCAAGAGCGCCAGTTTGTGAGACTCGAAGGTGAAGCCGGCACGACGTAAACCCAGCGATGTGTGCGGTCAGAGGCCCATCTAGATTCGAGCTCCAGTTCTGGAGGGGAGCAGTGGGGACAGGAGGGTGGCCTGCGAGTCCGCCGTCCCGTCCCCACTCCTCCTGTGAACATCCGCCCCGTGGAAGGTGTCGAGGAACCGCATGACCTGACCTGCGGGGTGAACCGTCGCCAAAGACAAAGAATTCCTCCAGCCAGGCGTTGTCCGCAGCCACGAACCCCTTCCCTCCGTCGCCCGGCCTTTCAGAATGCCACGTGGAGCCCTCTCGAGACGTGTGGGGCTTGGAGGTATGGGCCCCCGAATTCTCCTCGCCCGGCCCTGCAAGAAACCATTCCGTGCCTGCCCCACATGAAGACTTCTCGGGCTTTTCGGTGGACCGGGCCTCCCAGGGTGCCCCTGCACCCGGCACCCTGCGACACCCCGAGAGATCCCACGGAGAAACGTCTCCGGCCACTCGCGCGGCACCTGCCTCGCTGGCGGGCGCCCCTTCCAACCTCCCCAGAGATACGTGAGCACGGACGCTTCTTCCCCATCTGGGTCCCCTCACAGGCTCTGTGAGTTCCTGCGGTTCCGCACGCCCTCGACTTGGCTGTGGTTCGGGGCTCTGTTCTGTTCTGTGTTTGCTCTCCGGCCCACGTGATCTCTCTGGCTAGGGCACCCAGGAAAAGCGAAAAGAAATCGAGTCCGTGTGAGTACTATTCAGGCATCAAGTGGGGATACCTACCAACGACCTCTAACGTGGATCCACCAAGATGGCGGCCGTGTGGGGTTCAGGAGGATCATTTTGCGTTTTCTGGGGGCGCTATTTGCTCTCAATGATTTCACGTGCCTTTGGGGCATGGCTCACGGAGATGGACGTGAAGCAGCAGGGCAGCCACATCTGGCGTCTCGGCCTAGCTAGGGCGGCTCCACGAGTGACCTCTCGGAACCGGGGCTGAGACCGCCATCCCTCCCCGGGCCCCCCTCGGTGGCTGGGTATGGGGGGGAGGAGGGGGAGGTTTCGGAGGGGAGACGGGAGATCTGGGCTTGTGGTTGGGGGCGCGCGGGGCCACACGTGTCATGTCATGATATTCCTGTGACGCTCCAACGAGATACGTGTTATTCTCTCTTCTGCAGATTGCTATCTGTATCTGAATGGAAATGTATTAGACTCTTGAAATCTGAGCCTTGACGAGGGGTGCGCCCTGTACGTCTCGGGCTACAGGCAGCACACGGAAACTGAAGATATCAGGAATCACGTATAAAGGTTCAAGTCAAAGAAACGGACCTAGTTCAGTGGCAGACTTAGTCTTCCTCGCTGCAGCCTCAAGGTAAATGCTGGGGGTACCCAGTCTATTCTTGGGAAGATACAGTGTTTATCTTAACTGTTGCCAGCAGCGCAGCTTCTCCTCTACCGGAGTTGAAATTGAGATTTAGTTCTTGCAGCTAGTAGTTCTTTTTCAGAACATCTATCGGGAAGGATCTGAATAGCTTGTCATGTCCCTGAAAATATACTAGACAACATTTGGTTCAGCTCTCGTACCCAGAGACTGGGGAAATTAAGGTGGCACTAGAAATCGCACCTTTGCGTTATATAGTATCTTTCCTGGAAAACAGGGTGCTCTTAAACTCTAATTGTATCAAACAGTAGCAGGGATAAGAAGTGCACGATCCACAAGTTTCAGTAAAGCCGGCTCTCCCGCGCCTTAACATTGTATACATTGTTAACAAAAGTTTAGAATTGGACACTCGATGGCAACAAAGAGGCATCCTGTTTGGCGTTTCTTTGGACTGCAGCCGGGAGAGGAGCAGAGCCGACTTGTTCAGTCCCCGGTCCCGCTACTCCTAGGCCTTTCCTCACACTTGACCTTGGATGCTCTGGGGCAGGTTGTGTCTGCCACAAGCACTCGATTTGTCCGGAAGCACTGAATCCTCTGTTCATTGACTTTGTTCCCAGGACTGTCTCAGGAGGTGACGATGTTTTCCCATGGGGGAATCTGTGTCAGAGGCTTGCCAACCATACTTTTCACGTGGTTCATGAAAAGCTCACCCGTCACCGGTCACCTGTCGACTCACCATCCGTACGAGAGTCAGCACCAACACGCCCGGCAGAGCTGAGCGTCAAGAAGGGGTTGCGTGGAAAGAGATTTGTGTGCTTGGTCCTGGTCCTGGTTATAGACAGAAAGTATCAAGGGGGAATAACTCCCAGAATAAGTAGGCTTGCCTGGAATGCGAAATAGTGAGAAGAGGCCTCGCGCTTGGAGGATGGGTCAGAGCTCTAGCCACGGGAGAGTGAAAAGGAAAGGCCCGGGAAAGGGCCGTGGGGCAGGGGACGGTCTGAGCCCAGCACCAGCGGTGAAGGACGAGGAGGCACCTTGAAAGAACGTGCTGTTCGGAGGTTTGTGGTAAGAGCACACCGGTGCTGCTAAAGATGAGGCTTGTGGAACCCAGATGGTGAAGAGGAGCCAGAAACAGGCCAGGAAGGATGAGAATCCTGTGTACTGAGGACCTGCACTTCACCAAGCCCACAGCAAAGGGTGCTGTCTAGATTCAAACCCAGTCACTTGCGCAAACGCCCCTCAGCCACCTCCTCATCTACAAGGCCGACAGATACTCGGTGCGTGAGGTGCGTGTACAGTCTAGGTGGACGGCACTCACATTATCGGGCAACCACACAGCTACTACGTGCTTTGAAAGAACCAACAGTGAGCTGATAGCTTTTTCTGGATCTGCCTATAAGCAAAGATACCGCTCGCTGCATACTGTGGATCTCGACTCCTGTCTCACGTCTCCATGAAGCCGTCAGAAAAGTCCTGTTCGTGCTCCCTCTCAGGCCAGGAATGACACTTAAAGTGTAACGTGCTCACGAAGTCCTCAGAGATTCATGGATTTGAATCGAGAAATTCCACCTGGTCCTTTCGCTCCCGATCCACTCCTGCTCTCACCACTACTACCACACGAGCGAGTTCACCTGAATTAGCTCGCACACGTGGGGACGGAGTTAGCTTTCGGCACACGGATATTTAGAAACTCCATGGCAGTATGCCAGGTATTCACATTATGTATCAGATATTCGCCTAATTTGATAATAAGAGAGCTCAGGCCTCAGGCATAACTTCAGGCAGATTTCCCCTCCAACAGAAACAGCTCAGATGGGCTGGCAGCCCGAGAAAACGAGCAACTGCCAATAACAGACTGAGACACCTATGGGCTCCCTCCATGGGGAGACCTTCTGCCAAGGCTTCTCCCTCAAGGGCCGTGACCCAGCCTGCGGGCATCAGCTGAGGAGAAGGGGAGGTGGGTGCCCCGGAAACCAGCCGCGCTCGAGTCAGTCTCCCAGGAGCTCTCATTCCAGCTCTGGACGCTCACTCCCGGGCCTGGGTTCTCACTCCCGCTTTCAGATGGATCCCAGGCCCTTCTTCAGAGAAGTTCCTCCAGATGAGTCCCCAGCCACCAGTGGGCCTCATTCGACCTTGCTGGACCTCCCTCCCCTTCTGAAGCTAGGTTCCGTCTCTCTCTTCACAAAACTTTACGTCCAAAATAGATTGTTAACAGTGACTTGCCGTTTCCTTTTGTTCTCACCACTATTCTGACTACTTGCATTTAATTCCGCTCACCTTTGGATTGCTTATGACACTCCAGGCCACTGAAAAAAGAGAGTGTCCATTCTGAGCTCAAGGATTCTCAGGCGGCATTTGGGCCTCACTTTACCTCTGCTGGAGACCTAGGAAGGTGACAGGTGACCGGGACCTGCCAAGAGCAGAGCAGAAGCTGTGCCCCTGAGCAGTGGTGCCTGGCTCTCTCTCATTGGTCGCAGAGGGTCTGCAAGATTCGAGGGGGTTCTTGACGCCCCCACCATGCTGGCGAGCCATGTCGTCTCATCTCATCGGGAATCTGACCCCTCATCAGCAAGCGTAGCCATGTGCCCGCACCCTGAGTCTCTAAACCCTTCCCAGACCATCGCTCGGCCCGCCTTCTCCTCTCGGGCAGAATGAACCTGGGCTTCTCTCCTGGGACAGGTCCTTCTGTGTCATGGGATGTCCTCTTTACTCCTATTGCCGGCAATAGGAGTATTGATGGGCTGCTCATAGGTCAGAGACTCCTCATTCTTATTACCCAGAGGCTTTTCTTCATTCAGTAAATTTTGTTCCTTTGACGTTAAAGGGATTGCCTTTGAAGACTATCATTTCTGACCTAGTCGCAAACCGTCTCTTTTGAGGAACTTCCTTAGGGTTCCAGGGATTAAGACAGTTTGCTTCCATTGCAAAGGGCACAGATTCATTCCTCGATTGCAGGATCTAGATCTCCTATGCCTCACACTGTTGCCAAAAAGGTATATTTTAAATATAAAAGGGCCAAGCATAAACCTACTACTTTCCCTTTCCATTATTATGATAATCATCTAATTCTCTTCAAGGCAACACAAATGTTTCTTACTAACTAGAAGGATCATGTCGCGGAAATTATAAAGAGAAAAACAGGGAATTACTTCATGATATCTCACTACATCCGTCTCTGATCCGACGTAGGAAAAATCAAGGAAGTCCACGTAAAGTATCATCTTTAAATAGAGCTCTCCGCTTTGAGAGAATAGAACTAAACTCATTAAAACTAAGTTTTCCAGTATGTGGCTGCTTTGAAATCTTGCATCCAACCAACAATTCTGGAACCTATGATAATTCAGAATTGAGTAACCGATGACACAAACACTCTATTAGTCAGGGGGACGTTTTGGATCGCCTGAGTTCTACGTTCTCAATGTTATCAAGCCAGACACAATCTTCACGGTTTTTCATAGATCTTGTAATATCTTTTTTAAAATTTCAACTTTTTTGAGGTATAATTGACATATAAAATTGCAAGAAATTGAAATATAACTGTGGTGATTTCATGTGGTTATGATGTGAAAGGATTCCTCATCCAGTTAATTCATATCACCTCACATATTTCACCTTCTTTTTTTTTTCTTCCCTCCATCTTTCCTACTTAGATTTTATCTTCATAAGATTTCATTTATACAAAACATGTCAAAAAGATTGCCGTGTTTTACATGAGATCCTCAGTCTCTATTCATCTTATAGCTGAATATTTGTTCCCTTTTACCAACCTCTCCCCATAGCCCTAGTAACCACTTTTCTACTCTCTGTATGAGTTTTACTTTTTCCGGGATGCAATATCAGAGCCAGTCCTGAAATGTCCTCCAATTACAATTCTTCTCTCAGAGTCATCAGTCCATTTTGTGTTCTCTTTCATGTTTTACAATATTACTCCTAGGCGTCTCGGCCTAGCTAGGGCGGTTTCACAAGTGACCTCTCAGAACCGCGGCTGAGACCTCCATCCCTCCCCGGGCCCCCCTCGGTGGCTGGGCCCTGGGGTGGTGGGGGGTGGGGAGAGGAGTCGGGGGAGCTGTTCTAGGGGTTGGGGGCGGGTGAGGGCCAGGGGACCGTCCCCGGTGGTCCCGCTGAGACGTGAAGGCAGGTTCTGTCCCGCTGAGAACTTCCTGCCTTCGGGCGTGTGAGAGGAGCAGATTTCTCTCCAATCCAAGGCCATGCATCGTTTTTGGCCTGTTCAACAAGGCTAGACAAGCACGTATTTGTGTGTCTATCTTGGCTTGTTTTCTGACGGAGGCCAAAGACCTCTTCAGGCGTGTCCAAAGGATCTGCCAGGGTGGGAGGGTGCAGGTCAATCCATGTGTCAAGAGAGCCAGAGAATCTGTCACAGCTGTGACTCAGGCCTTTTTCAGAAACAGGCCAACTTTGATGATTCCCCTGGACAGGAATCACCGCAGAAGTTTCCTTGAAGGGATCGAGTTGCAGGAGTCGGGGGCGTGGCCCCGCCGCCGCCAGAGGGCTTCCTCAGCCAGGCAAGGCCGGCCGCTGGCCGGGGCTATTGTCTGTGGGCCCCACCCCCACCGCCACCCTCCACCCCCCGTCCCCCTTCCCCTCCCCCTTCCCCTCCCCCTCCCCCTCCCGCTCCCCCTGCAGGGCCCCTCGTGGGATAGCTTCATTCAAATGCAGAACGCTTTCCAGTCAAGGAAGAGCCTTTGGACTTTGCCTCGATTGAATGGTGATCCGCCCCGACCCCACCCCCATTTCTCCACCTTGAGGCTGCCCCTTCAGCACCGCGCGGAGGAATGGGCCTGGGGGGGTGGGGAGGGAGGCTGAGGGACAAACTCGCCTTGGGTCAGGCCAAAGGAGTCTCCTCCTTTTCGTAACCCAGGAAACCCCGCTAATGCATGTGAGGATCACGGACGTGCGTCGAAGCAGCCATCATCTCTTGACATCTTCCTCCGTGGGAGGCGTTTTTCCTTCCTGCCTGCCTTCAGAGAGACAGAAAAGGAGGGAGGGGCAGAGCGTTCCGCTGGCGCTGGCCGGTTCTTAAGTCACTTGAATCCAAAACACTCCATAGGGCACGGAGGGGTGCGTGCGTGGGGTGGGGTGGGGGCGGCGGCCTACTCCGGACCCCAGGCGTTCCCTCCTCTGACACTTGCCTGGAACCCATGAAAAGCTGAGCTGGTGACTGTGTGTGTGTGTGAATGCGTGCATGTGCGCGTGTCCGTGAGAGAAGGCACGTGTGCGTGAGAGAAAAAGAGAAAAAGGAAGGAGAGAAAGAAAGAGAGAGAGAGAAAGAAAGAGAAGGAAAGAAAGAGAGAGAGAGAGACAGAGAGAGAAAGAAAGAAAGGAAGACAGACAGACAGAGAGGGAGGGAGGGAGGGAGGGGGAGAGAGAGAGAGAGAAAGAAAGAATGAAAGAAAGAAAGAAAAAGAAAAGAAAATCCAGAATGAAAGGAGGAAGGAACGAGGGAAGGAGGGAGGGACCAAATAGGTTAGTTAGTACGGGCCTCCCTGTCATGGAAAAGAGTCTCTGAGCACAGATCCTCCGTTCAGTGAACCAGTTCTCATATCTCCTCTCAGGAGGCTGTGATGTCGATGGACGGGTTTGGGAAAGCAGGCCTGGGGTGCAAGCAATCAGGTATTTCCTCAGAGGCACTTGTAGGGAAACCAAGGAAACACACAGGTTCATCCCTGGAGCGGATTCGAAACCAGTCGGTGCAGGGGGAGTCAGTCAAGGAGATTTCTAGATGTCAGGGTCGGGTCCTTGAGCGGGTTGCCATGCCCTTCTCCAGGAGACCTTCCTGGCCCGGGGATGGAACCCGGGTCTCCTGCATCGCAGGCAGACTCTTGACCGTGTGAGCCACCAAGGAAGCTCTGTCGGAAATGTTCACCGAGTCCTCTTGTTGTAGCCACGCGTTCTGGGAAACAAACTCACTCAGAAGGACCATGCAGGTAGTGGAGTGCAGTTTCTTACACCAGCGGGCCCAAGGCAGAGTCTTCTCTTAGCCAAGGACCCCGACCAGCATTCGTGAAAATCTTTTATACCTCAGGGGTATGTGTCTGAACCCACCACCCCAAATTCCTTGAGACTTACCTAAACAAAGGAAGGGTAAAGACAATCCCGATAACCCCATCATTCATGTGTTATAAGACGAGATACACAGTGGACATTTATTCACAGGCCTGTGGTCATATCCTGATACACATAATGGAACTGATGGCTTTGTTCTGTGACAGAGATAATTAGCATATTCTTTTAGGCCACGGAGAGTCCAAGTACAAGCCCCAAAGGCTGTTTTATCCGGGTGTGTGTGTGTGTGTGTGTGTGCGCGCGCGCGCGCACGCGCGGGCAGGCGCCTGCGTGTGTGTGTGTGCGTGTCCGGTTTTCCATTGGTATGCCCCTTCTATAGACACCGGGCACAAAGTTCAGAGTCCATTGGGAGGGTGACCGTGCGTGTAGCCTCATGTTCGCAGCCTGGCCTAAGATGGAGTCCAGCTCTGTCTGTTTCCTCCTTCACTCTAGCTTCCATCTGCAGAGCTTCAGGCACAGGGCCTTTTGAGTTCTCCGTCAGAAGGGCAAGAGATGGTGGCAAATGTCCCCCCAGAGAGGGTTGTCCCCTCTGACAGAGCTTCCGATATCGGAGGCAACTCAGAAAACTTCAGGATCCAGTCCCACTTTCGGGGGAAGCACCACAGGCAAAGGACCAAACACACGTGGCCCAGGAATCTCCCATCCAGAAGTGGATATCCCCGTTTCACAGAAACATCCTCTGGGCCCCTAAGGAACGTATGGAAATCACTCTCTCGCCAAGGAGAGAAGAATCCTCACTGAGAGTTTCTGAAGTCTGGAAGGACCAGGTAGAGAGAAAAAGAGAAACGATTCTATTCCGCTGACAGGGGCATTATTGTTTGAAGCGACCAAGTGGATGTCCGTCTTTTCCAATTCCCATTTTAAACATTGTGTCCTTTCCGGTCCTTTGTGGTCTCTTTGGATCTGGAAAGCAACAGAGTTAACGGTAAGGTCCTTTTTTTTTTTTTTTTTTTATGATTATGATTATTTTCCCCCCCTGCCTGTCTGCCTGTCCCTCCCCCTCTTCTCTCTGTCTCTCGCGCTTTTCACTCAGGTTAGGGAATTCACAACAACAACAACAAAAGTAGTGAGAAATCTGTATTTCTGCAGGTCAGGAAGCAACAGGTAAGAACTAGACATGGAACACAACAGGCTGGTTCCAAATAGGGTAAGGAGTCCATCAAGGCTCTCTATCATCACCCTGCTTATTTAACTTATATGCCGAGTACAGCATCACGAGACACGCTGGGCTGGATGAAGCACAAGCTGGAATCAAAATGGCTGGGAGAAATAGCAATCCCCTCAGATATGCAGATGACACCACCCTTATGGCAGAAATGAAGTATAGAGTGGGTTTACAAAGTCGTGCTCGTTTCGGGTTTTCAGATTCTTTTCCCTCAGAGGTGAATCCAAAGTAGGAAGCCTACATTTCCTGTGCTGCCTGGTAGGTGCTTGTGGATTGTATGATGTACATGTCGTATGTGTACACGTTCAACCCGACCTCCTAAGTGGACCGTCCTGCCCCTCCCCGCCCCAACGTATTTTCGTCAAGAAGTCAGGCATCCATTTGAGCATCCTACTCCTCAGGTCATCCGATCCCATGGAAGAAGTCAATCCTCCCGTTTTTCCATCGGTCCTCTACACGTCGCCTGATGATGATGGGGGGTGACCGGAAGACTGACAGTTCTGAAGAATTTTGCAAGAGATTCGGTGAAGGCTCCTAGGATTTGCTCAGTGAAGTGGGTGGCGTGTCAACCACTAGGGACCGTGGAAGGTATGCCCCAAGTGGCAAACAGCGTTACCTTCCACAGAGAAAGCTCTACCTAGCATACCAAGGATGCTTGACCACGCACCCGCCCCGCCCCCCCCCCCAGGTGACAGGCGTGACGGGTCAGACTGTAGAAATCTTCCTGTCAAGGGTGTATTAACAGGCAGAGGCACCTTAGAGGCACCCTGTCCTGTGAAGCTGGAGGTGGGGAGGAAGGGGCAGAGGGACGATGAAGAAGGGAAGGAGAAAGTGAGGGACAGGGACACCACACAGTGTGTGTGGGGGGCGTGTCTGTGCCGTGTGTGGGTTCCACGTGGGTGTGTGCGCCTGTGGGTGCGGGTGTGAGGGGAGGCGGGCAGAGGCAGAGGCAGGGAGACACACAGCCAGGTCAAGGATAACATAATGTGTGTGGGGGGAGGGGCGGGGGTGGGTGGGTGCGTGCGTGCGTGGTGTGTGCGTGGGGGGGGTGGCGCACAGGACCGTGTGTGAAGGAGGGCAGTGTGTGGGGGGCAAGTGTGTGTGTGGGGGGGTGTCTGTGCTGTGTGCGGGTGCCACGTGGTTGTTAAGCGGGGGGTGGGGGGGAGGGGCGGGCAGAGAGACACACCCGGGCCAAGGACAACGTACTGTGTGGCGGAGCGGGCGGGGGGTGGGTGGGAGTGTGGGTGCGGGGTGTGTGCGTGTGTGCGGTGCCCCATAGGACCGTGGGGGGGGGGCAGTGTGTGTGTGGGGGTGTGGGTCTGTGCTGTGTGCAGATCCCACGTAAGTGTGAGTGAGGGGAGGGGCAGAGGTAGAGGCAGAGGGACACAGCCAGGCCAAGGACAACATAGTTTGGGGGAGGGTCGGGGTGGGGGGTGCGAGTGTGCGTGCGGGGTGTGTGCGTGTGTGCGATGGCGCCTAGGACTGTGCGGGGGGGCGGGCAGTGTGTGGGGGGTGGTGTGTCTGTGCTGTGTGCGGGTGCCACGTGGGTGTGTGCGCCTGTGGGTGCGGGTGTGGGGGAGGGGAGCGGGCAGTGACAGCGGCAGAGAGAGACAGCCAGGCCAAGGACAACGTAGTGTGTGGGGGAGCGGGCGGGGGGTGGGAGTGTGGGTGTGGGGTGTGTGCGTGTGTGCGGTGGCCCATAGGACCGTGGGGGGGCAGTGTGTGTGTGGGGGGGTGTCTGTGCTGTGTGCAGGTCCCACGGAGGTGTGAGTGGGGGGAGGGGCAGAGGCAGAGAGACACAGCCAGGCCAAGGACAACATAGTGGGGGGGGGCGGGGGGGTGGGAGTGTGCGTGCGGGGTGTGTGCGCGTGTGCGATGGCGCATAGGACCGTGTGTGGGGTGTTGCGTGTGTGCGACGGCACATAGGACCGTGTGTGGGGTGTTGTGTCTGTGCTGTGTGGGAATGCCACGGGGGTGTGTCCGGGTGTGTGGGGGGGCGGGCAGTGACAGAGGCAGAGAGAGACAGCCAGGCCAAGGACAACGTAGTGTGTGTGGGCGGGGTCGGGGTGCGGGGTGGGAGTGTGCGTGCAGGGTGTGTGCGGAGGCGCCTAGGACCGTGCGGGGGGGCGGGCAGTGTGTGGGGGGTGGTGTGTCTGTGCTGTGTGCGGGTGCCACGTGGGTGTGTGCGCCTGTGGGTGCGGGTGTGGGGGAGGGGAGCGGGCAGTGACAGCGGCAGAGAGAGACAGCCAGGCCAAGGACAACGTAGTGTGTGGGGGAGGGGGCGGGGGGGAGTGTGGGTGCGGGGTGTGTGCGGTGGCCCATAGGACCGTGGGGGGGGCAGTGTGTGTGTGTGGGGGGGTGTCTGTGCTGTGTGCAGGTCCCACGGAGGGGTGAGTGGGGGGAGGGGCAGAGGCAGAGGCAAAGAGACACAGCCAGGCCAAGGACAACATAGTGTGGGGGGGGCGGGGCGGGGGGTGGGAGTGTGCGTGCGGGGTGTGTGCGTGTGTGCGATGGCACCTAGGACCGTGTGTGTAGGGGGGCAGTGTGGGGGGATATTGTGTCTGTGCTGTGTGCGAATGCCACGGGGGTGTGTGCGCCTGTGGGTGCGGGTGTGGGAGGGGCGGGCAGTGACAGAGGCAGAGAGAGACAGCCAGGCCAAGGACAACGTAGTGTGGGTGGGCGGGTTCGGGGTGCGGGGTGGGGAGTGTGCGTGCGGGGTGTGTGCGTGTGTGCGGAGGCGCCTAGGACCGCGCGGGGGGGGGCAGTGTGTGTGTAGGGGGGGGTGTCTCTGCTGTGTGCGGGTGCCACGTGGGTGTGAGGGGGGCGGCGGGCAGAGAGACACACAGCCAGGCCAAGGACAACATAGTGTGTGGAGGGGGAGGGGCGGGGGTGGGTGGGGGGTGTGTCTGTGCTGTGTGCGGGTGCCACGTGGTTGTTAAGGGGGGGGCGGGCAGAGAGACACACAGCCAGGCCAAGGACAACATAGTGTGTGGGGGAGGGGCGGGGGGGTGAGAAGCAGTGTGGGTGCCGGGTGTGTGCGTGGGTGCGGTGGCCCATAGGACCGTGTGGGGGAGGGCAGTGTGTGTGGGGGGTGTGTGTCTGTGCTGTGTGCAGGTCCCACGTAGTTGTGAGTGGGGGGAGGGGCAGAGGCAGAGGCAGAGGCAGAGAGACACACAGCCAGGCCAAGGACAACATAGTGGGGCGGGTGGGAGTGTGCGTGCGGGGTGTGTGCCTGTGTGCGGTGGCGCATAGGGCCGTGTGTGTAGGGGGCCAGTGTCGGGGTGGTGGTGTGTCTGTGCGCCACGTGGGTGTGGGGGGGGGCCGGCAGAGAGACAGAGCCAGTCCAAGGACAACGCTGTGTGTGTGTGTGAGTGGGTGTGCAGGGTGTGGCCGGCGTGTGTGCGGGTGCTGCGTAGGGCCGTGCGGGAGTGCGTGCGCTGTGTGTGTACGCGTTGGGGGCGTGGGCAGCGTGTGTAGGTGGTGCGGGCAGAGACAGAAAGACACAGTCAGCAAAGGACAACGTGCACGGATATTCTTCTGAATATTTGCTTGTGTTTTCTGAGCTCATCACCTCCGGGATCAAGCTCACTCCCGTGCAACGGGAGTCTGCCCCCCTCACCTCAGCCACCACCGGCCAGCACTTGTCTTGGGCAGACAAGGGAGTGTTCCGATTTGGCCGGCGCGGGGGGGGGGGGTGGGGTGGCGGAGGAGTGGGGTGGGTGCGCAGGGTTTCGTTGTCACGAGGCGAACTTTGACCCTTGTGTTCTGCCCCTGAACCTCACTGGAGCGACTGGACCCGCGTGACCTGTCACGTCTTGGTTTCAACATCCTTGGCGGGAGAACTAAGATTCCCCCATGCGAAGTGATCAGGCCAGAGAGAAGGAAGTCGATTCCCTTGGGATCCAATGCCCGTTTTCTCGAATCCAGTTAAGTTTCGTCAAGATTTCCCACCCAAACCGAAAAGCCGAAGTGGCTACCTATCCCCGCCCCCTTGACCTCTGTCCCAAGGTGCCCCTCCCACACCGCCTCCTTCCACAGCCTCAAGGCATTCAAGAGTTAGCCGGCCCGGGCCGGCTCCATCCGTGGTCGCCCCGCCCCAAGACCCTCTGAAAAAGCGCCCGACAGGCAGGTGGCGCCCGACCCCCAACCAGCTATCCAGTGAGCCAGCCCCAGCATAGGAGCTTAGTGGGCGACCGACGGGGACTCGTTGCCAGACGGAGCCCATCCTAGTTCGCGTTTCTCCGCTCAGTCAACGGCGCAGACAGGAGAACGGGATCCGCCAACACTTCTCGAGAACGTCCCTGGGCGAGGGATGACGGACGCACGGACGGACGGGACGGGAAGGATTCTTGACTCCCCACCCACGGAGCAGCGGAATGCACTCCCATCCGAGGGGGATCGCAGGCCCACGTCAGACGGTGTGAGCACACGCCCCAGAACAACAACTCGCCAGCATCCCCGTCCGTGTCCCCGTCACCATCTTTGGGCACGCCAGGAGAAAGCCCTTTTGTGACCCGGACGACGGCTCTTTCGGCAAAAGCAACGTTGAGCAACGGCACAAATGAAGAGACTTGGATTTGAAACGACGCGTTCATATTGCAGCGCCTCAAAAGCAAAAGCACGCACTCGTCCCTCACATAACCGCAACCAACAAACCCGACGCACCTGAAAAAGAAAAAGCAAACGGAAGAGAACGGGTCGATCTGGCGGCTCGGTCGCCGAGACCAGATCAACCCCGGAAGGCAGGAGGAGCCGAGAGCCCACTCGGGTGAGGTCGAGCGGGATCAACACGGCAGCTCGGCGGCAGAGGTCGCGAGTGGGAGAGGTCCGTCCGGGTGCTCGACCCGCGGGCGCTGGCCGCTCTGCGGCCCAGTGAGGGAAGGAGGGGGGGAGGGGCGGAGACCCTGACAACTGGGCGACGCGCGCGCGCTGGCGGCTCGGCTGGCAAGGTCGCGAGTGGGAGAGGCCCGGCCGGCAGGTGGACCCGCGGGCACCGCCAGCTCGGCGGCAGAGTGAGGGAAGGAGGGAGGAGGGGCGGAGTCCCTGCCAGGCGGGCGACGCGCGCGCGCTGGCGGCTCGGCGCCAGAGGTCGCGAGTGCGAGAGGCCCGGCCGACAGGTGGACACGCGGGCACCGCCAGCTCGGCGGCAGAGTGAGGCAACGGGGTGAGGGGCAGACAGCCTGACAGCCGGGCGACGGGCGCGCGCTGGCGGCTCGGCGGGCGAGGTCGCGAGTGGGAGAGGCCCGGCCGACAGGTGGACACGCGGGCACCGCCAGCTCGGCGGCAGAGTGAGGGAAGGGGGGGGAGGGGCAGACACCCTGACACCCGGGCGACGGGCGCGCGCTGGCGGCTCGGCGGGCGAGGTCGCGAGTGGGAGAGGCCCGGCCGACAGCTGGACCCGCGGGCACCGCCAGCTCGGCGGCAGAGTGAGGGAAGGAGGGAGGAGGGGCGGAGTCCCTGCCAGGCGGGCGACGCGCGCGCGCTGGCGGCTCGGCGGCAGAGGTCGCGAGTGCGAGAGGCCCGGCCGACAGGTGGACACGCGGGCACCGCCAGCTCGGCGGCAGAGTGAGGGAAGGAGGGAGGAGGGGCGGAGTCCCTGCCAGGCGGGCGACGCGCGCGCGCTGGCGGCTCGGCGCCAGAGGTCGCGAGTGCGAGAGGCCCGGCCGACAGGTGGACACGCGGGCACCGCCAGCTCGGCGGCAGAGTGAGGGAAGGGGGGGAGGGGCAGACAGCCTGACAACCGGGCGACGGGCGCGCGCTGGCGCCTCGGCTGGCGAGGTCGCGAGTGGGAGAGGCCCTGCCCGCAGGTGGACACGCGGGCACCCGCAGCTCGTCGAGAGTTAGGGAAGGGGGGAAGTCAGGGAAGGGGGGGAGGGGATAGAACCCCGTCGGGCTCGTCGACCCGCGGCTCCTGGCGGCTCTGCGGCCGAGTTAGGGGAGGAGTGGGGGAGGGGCAGACAGCCTGACAGCCGGGCGACGGGCGCGCGCTGGCGGCTCGGGGGGCGAGGTCGCGAGTGGGAGAGGCCCTGCCCGCAGGTGCACCCGCGGGCACCCGCAGCTCGTCGACAGGGTTAGGGAAGGGGGGGAGTTAGGGAAGGGGGGGAGGGGCTAGAACCCCGTCGGGCTCGTCGACCCGCGGCTCCAAGCGGCTCTGCGGGCGAGTTAGGGGAGGAGGGGTGGAGGGGCAGACAGCCTGACAGCCGGGCGACGGGCGCGCGCTGCCGGCTCGGCGGGCGAGGTCGCGAGTGGGAGAGGCCCTGCCCGCAGGTGGACCCGCGGGCACCCGCAGCTCGTCGACAGGGTTAGGGAAGGGGGGGAGGGGATAGAGCCCCGTCGGGCTCGTCGACCCGCGGCTCCTGGCGGCTCTGCGGCCGAGTTAGGGAAGGGGGGGGAGGGGCAGACTCCCTGCCAGGCGGGCGACGCGCGCGCGCTGGCGGCTGGGCGCCATAGGTCGCGAGTGCGAGAGGCCCGGCCGACAGGTGGACACGCGGGCACCGCCAGCTCGGCGGCAGAGTGAGGGAAGGGGGGGAGGGGCAGACACCCTGACACCCGGGCGACGGGCGCGCGCTGGCGGCTCGGCGGGCGAGGTCGCGAGTGGGAGAGGCCCGGCCGACAGCTGGACCCGCGGGCACCGCCAGCTCGGCGGCAGAGTGAGGGAAGGAGGGAGGAGGGGCGGAGTCCCTGCCAGGCGGGCGACGCGCGCGCGCTGGCGGCTCGGCGGCAGAGGTCGCGAGTGCGAGAGGCCCGGCCGACAGGTGGACACGCGGGCACCGCCAGCTCGGCGGCAGAGTGAGGGAAGGAGGGAGGAGGGGCGGAGTCCCTGCCAGGCGGGCGACGCGCGCGCGCTGGCGGCTCGGCGCCAGAGGTCGCGAGTGCGAGAGGCCCGGCCGACAGGTGGACACGCGGGCACCGCCAGCTCGGCGGCAGAGTGAGGGAAGGGGGGGAGGGGCAGACAGCCTGACAACCGGGCGACGGGCGCGCGCTGGCGCCTCGGCTGGCGAGGTCGCGAGTGGGAGAGGCCCTGCCCGCAGGTGGACACGCGGGCACCCGCAGCTCGTCGAGAGTTAGGGAAGGGGGGAAGTCAGGGAAGTGGGGGAGGGGATAGAACCCCGTCGGGCTCGTCGACCCGCGGCTCCTGGCGGCTCTGCGGCCGAGTTAGGGGAGGAGTGGGGGAGGGGCAGACAGCCTGACAGCCGGGCGACGGGCGCGCGCTGGCGGCTCGGCGGGCGAGGTCGCGAGTGGGAGAGGCCCTGCCCGCAGGTGCACCCGCGGGCACCCGCAGCTCGTCGACAGGGTTAGGGAAGGGGGGGAGTTAGGGAAGGGGGGGAGGGGCTAGAACCCCGTCGGGCTCGTCGACCCGCGGCCCCAAGCGGCTCTGCGGCCGAGTTAGGGGAGGAGGGGGGGAGGGGCAGACAGCCTGACAGCCGGGCGACGGGCGCGCGCTGCCGGCTCGGCGGGCGAGGTCGCGAGTGGGAGAGGCCCTGCCCGCAGGTGGACCCGCGGGCACCCGCAGCTCGTCGACAGGGTTAGGGAAGGGGGGGAGGGGATAGAGCCCCGTCGGGCTCGTCGACCCGCGGCTCCTGGCGGCTCTGCGGCCGAGTTAGGGAAGGGGGGGAGGGGCAGACTCCCTGCCAGGCGGGCGACGCGCGCGCGCTGGCGGCTGGGCGCCATAGGTCGCGAGTGCGAGAGGCCCGGCCGACAGGTGGACACGCGGGCACCGCCAGCTCGGCGGCAGAGTGAGGGAAGGGGGGGGAGGGGCAGACACCCTGACACCCGGGCGACGGGCGCGCGCTGGCGGCTCGGCGGGCGAGGTCGCGAGTGGGAGAGGCCCGGCCGACAGCTGGACCCGCGGGCACCGCCAGCTCGGCGGCAGAGTGAGGGAAGGAGGGAGGAGGGGCGGAGTCCCTGCCAGGCGGGCGACGCGCGCGCGCTGGCGGCTCGGCGCCAGAGGTCGCGAGTGCGAGAGGCCCGGCCGACAGGTGGACACGCGGGCACCGCCAGCTCGGCGGCAGAGTGAGGGAAGGGGGGGAGGGGCAGACAGCCTGACAACCGGGCGACGGGCGCGCGCTGGCGCCTCGGCTGGCGAGGTCGCGAGTGGGAGAGGCCCTGCCCGCAGGTGGACACGCGGGCACCCGCAGCTCGTGGAGATTTAGGGAAGGGGGGAAGTCAGGGAAGGGGGGGAGGGGATAGAACCCCGTCGGGCTCGTCGACCCGCGGCTCCTGGCGGCTCTGCGGCCGAGTTAGGGGAGGAGTGGGGGAGGGGCAGACAGCCTGACAGCCGGGCGACGGGCGCGCGCTGGCGGCTCGGCGGGCGAGGTCGCGAGTGGGAGAGGCCCTGCCCGCAGGTGCACCCGCGGGCACCCGCAGCTCGTCGACAGGGTTAGGGAAGGGGGGGAGTTAGGGAAGGGGGGGAGGGGCTAGAACCCCGTCGGGCTCGTCGACCCGCGGCTCCAAGCGGCTCTGCGGCCGAGTTAGGGGAGGAGGGGTGGAGGGGCAGACAGCCTGACAGCCGGGCGACGGGCGCGCGCTGCCGGCTCGGCGGGCGAGGTCGCGAGTGGGAGAGGCCCTGCCCGCAGGTGGACCCGCGGGCACCCGCAGCTCGTCGACAGGGTTAGGGAAGGGGGGGAGGGGATAGAGCCCCGTCGGGCTCGTCGACCCGCGGCTCCTGGCGGCTCTGCGGCCGAGTTAGGGAAGGGGGGGGAGGGGCAGACTCCCTGCCAGGCGGGCGACGCGCGCGCGCTGGCGGCTGGGCGCCATAGGTCGCGAGTGCGAGAGGCCCGGCCGACAGGTGGACACGCGGGCACCGCCAGCTCGGCGGCAGAGTGAGGGAAGGGGGGGGAGGGGCAGACACCCTGACACCCGGGCGACGGGCGCGCGCTGGCGGCTCGGCGGGCGAGGTCGCGAGTGGGAGAGGCCCGGCCGACAGCTGGACCCGCGGGCACCGCCAGCTCGGCGGCAGAGTGAGGGAAGGAGGGAGGAGGGGCGGAGTCCCTGCCAGGCGGGCGACGCGCGCGCGCTGGCGGCTCGGCGGCAGAGGTCGCGAGTGCGAGAGGCCCGGCCGACAGGTGGACACGCGGGCACCGCCAGCTCGGCGGCAGAGTGAGGGAAGGAGGGAGGAGGGGCGGAGTCCCTGCCAGGCGGGCGACGCGCGCGCGCTGGCGGCTCGGCGCCAGAGGTCGCGAGTGCGAGAGGCCCGGCCGACAGGTGGACACGCGGGCACCGCCAGCTCGGCGGCAGAGTGAGGGAAGGGGGGGAGGGGCAGACAGCCTGACAACCGGGCGACGGGCGCGCGCTGGCGCCTCGGCTGGCGAGGTCGCGAGTGGGAGAGGCCCTGCCCGCAGGTGGACACGCGGGCACCCGCAGCTCGTCGAGAGTTAGGGAAGGGGGGAAGTCAGGGAAGGGGGGGAGGGGATAGAACCCCGGCGGGCTCGTCGACCCGCGGCTCCTGGCGGCTCTGCGGCCGAGTTAGGGGAGGAGTGGGGGAGGGGCAGACAGCCTGACAGCCGGGCGACGGGCGCGCGCTGGCGGCTCGGCGGGCGAGGTCGCGAGTGGGAGAGGCCCTGCCCGCAGGTGGACCCGCGGGCACCCGCAGCTCGTCGACAGGGTTAGGGAAGGGGGGGAGTCAGGGAAGGGGGGGAGGGGCAGACAGCCTGACAGCCGGGCGACGGGCGCGCGCTGGCGGCTCGGCGGGCGAAGTCGCGAGTGGGAGAGGCCCTGCCCGCAGGTGCACCCGCGGGCACCCGCAGCTCGTCGACAGGGTTAGGGAAGGGGGGGAATTAGGGAAGGGGGGGAGGGGCTAGAACCCCGTCGGGCTCGTCGACCCGCGGCCCCAAGCGGCTCTGCGGCCGAGTTAGGGGAGGAGGGGGGGAGGGGCAGACAGCCTGACAGCCGGGCGACGGGCGCGCGCTGCCGGCTCGGCGGGCGAGGTCGCGAGTGGGAGAGGCCCTGCCCGCAGGTGGACCCGCGGGCACCCGCAGCTCGTCGACAGGGTTAGGGAAGGGGGGGAGGGGATAGAGCCCCGTCGGGCTCGTCGACCCGCGGCTCCAAGCGGCTCTGCGGCCGAGTTAGGGGAGGAGGGGGGGAGGGGCAGACAGCCTGACAGCCGGGCGACGGGCGCGCGCTGCCGGCTCGGCGGGCGAGGTCGCGAGTGGGAGAGGCCCTGCCCGCAGGTGGACCCGCGGGCACCCGCAGCTCGTCGACAGGGTTAGGGAAGGGGGGGAGGGGATAGAGCCCCGTCGGGCTCGTCGACCCGCGGCTCCTGGCGGCTCTGCGGCCGAGTTAGGGGAGGAGTGGGGGAGGGGCAGACAGCCTGACAGCCGGGCGACGGGCGCGCGCTGGCGGCTCGGCGGGCGAGGTCGCGAGTGGGAGAGGCCCTGCCCGCAGGTGCACCCGCGGGCACCCGCAGCTCGTCGACAGGGTTAGGGAAGGGGAGGAGTTAGGGAAGGGGGGGAGGGGCTAGAACCCCGTCGGGCTCGTCGACCCGCGGCTCCAAGCGTCTCTGCGGCCGAGTTAGGGGAGGAGGGGGGGAGGGGCAGACAGCCTGACAGCCGGGCGACGGGCGCGCGCTGCCGGCTCGGCGGGCGAGGTCGCGAGTGGGAGAGGCCCTGCCCGCAGGTGGACCCGCGGGCACCCGCAGCTCGTCGACAGGGTTAGGGAAGGGGGGGAGGGGATAGAGCCCCGTCGGGCTCGTCGACCCGCGGCTCCTGGCGGCTCTGCGGCCGAGTTAGGGAAGGGGGGGGAGGGGCAGACTCCCTGCCAGGCGGGCGACGCGCGCGCGCTGGCGGCTGGGCGCCATAGGTCGCGAGTGCGAGAGGCCCGGCCGACAGGTGGACACGCGGGCACCGCCAGCTCGGCGGCAGAGTGAGGGAAGGGGGGGGAGGGGCAGACACCCTGACACCCGGGCGACGGGCGCGCGCTGGCGGCTCGGCGGGCGAGGTCGCGAGTGGGAGAGGCCCGGCCGACAGCTGGACCCGCGGGCACCGCCAGCTCGGCGGCAGAGTGAGGGAAGGAGGGAGGAGGGGCGGAGTCCCTGCCAGGCGGGCGACGCGCGCGCGCTGGCGGCTCGGCGGCAGAGGTCGCGAGTGCGAGAGGCCCGGCCGACAGGTGGACACGCGGGCACCGCCAGCTCGGCGGCAGAGTGAGGGAAGGAGGGAGGAGGGGCGGAGTCCCTGCCAGGCGGGCGACGCGCGCGCGCTGGCGGCTCGGCGCCAGAGGTCGCGAGTGCGAGAGGCCCGGCCGACAGGTGGACACGCGGGCACCGCCAGCTCGGCGGCAGAGTGAGGGAAGGGGGGGAGGGGCAGACAGCCTGACAACCGGGCGACGGGCGCGCGCTGGCGCCTCGGCTGGCGAGGTCGCGAGTGGGAGAGGCCCTGCCCGCAGGTGGACACGCGGGCACCCGCAGCTCGTCGAGAGTTAGGGAAGGGGGGAAGTCAGGGAAGTGGGGGAGGGGATAGAACCCCGTCGGGCTCGTCGACCCGCGGCTCCTGGCGGCTCTGCGGCCGAGTTAGGGGAGGAGTGGGGGAGGGGCAGACAGCCTGACAGCCGGGCGACGGGCGCGCGCTGGCGGCTCGGCGGGCGAGGTCGCGAGTGGGAGAGGCCCTGCCCGCAGGTGCACCCGCGGGCACCCGCAGCTCGTCGACAGGGTTAGGGAAGGGGGGGAGTTAGGGAAGGGGGGGAGGGGCTAGAACCCCGTCGGGCTCGTCGACCCGCGGCTCCAAGCGGCTCTGCGGCCGAGTTAGGGGAGGAGGGGTGGAGGGGCAGACAGCCTGACAGCCGGGCGACGGGCGCGCGCTGCCGGCTCGGCGGGCGAGGTCGCGAGTGGGAGAGGCCCTGCCCGCAGGTGGACCCGCGGGCACCCGCAGCTCGTCGACAGGGTTAGGGAAGGGGGGGAGGGGATAGAGCCCCGTCGGGCTCGTCGACCCGCGGCTCCTGGCGGCTCTGCGGCCGAGTTAGGGAAGGGGGGGGAGGGGCAGACTCCCTGCCAGGCGGGCGACGCGCGCGCGCTGGCGGCTGGGCGCCATAGGTCGCGAGTGCGAGAGGCCCGGCCGACAGGTGGACACGCGGGCACCGCCAGCTCGGCGGCAGAGTGAGGGAAGGGGGGGGAGGGGCAGACACCCTGACACCCAGGCGACGGGCGCGCGCTGGCGGCTCGGCGGGCGAGGTCGCGAGTGGGAGAGGCCCGGCCGACAGCTGGACCCGCGGGCACCGCCAGCTCGGCGGCAGAGTGAGGGAAGGAGGGAGGAGGGGCGGAGTCCCTGCCAGGCGGGCGACGCGCGCGCGCTGGCGGCTCGGCGGCAGAGGTCGCGAGTGCGAGAGGCCCGGCCGACAGGTGGACACGCGGGCACCGCCAGCTCGGCGGCAGAGTGAGGGAAGGGGGGGAGGGGCAGACAGCCTGACAACCGGGCGACGGGCGCGCGCTGGCGCCTCGGCTGGCGAGGTCGCGAGTGGGAGAGGCCCTGCCCGCAGGTGGACACGCGGGCACCCGCAGCTCGTCGAGAGTTAGGGAAGGGGGGAAGTCAGGGAAGGGGGGGAGGGGATAGAACCCCGGCGGGCTCGTCGACCCGCGGCTCCTGGCGGCTCTGCGGCCGAGTTAGGGGAGGAGTGGGGGAGGGGCAGACAGCCTGACAGCCGGGCGACGGGCGCGCGCTGGCGGCTCGGCGGGCGAGGTCGCGAGTGGGAGAGGCCCTGCCCGCAGGTGGACCCGCGGGCACCCGCAGCTCGTCGACAGGGTTAGGGAAGGGGGGGAGTCAGGGAAGGGGGGGAGGGGCAGACAGCCTGACAGCCGGGCGACGGGCGCGCGCTGGCGGCTCGGCGGGCGAAGTCGCGAGTGGGAGAGGCCCTGCCCGCAGGTGCACCCGCGGGCACCCGCAGCTCGTCGACAGGGTTAGGGAAGGGGGGGAATTAGGGAAGGGGGGGAGGGGCTAGAACCCCGTCGGGCTCGTCGACCCGCGGCCCCAAGCGGCTCTGCGGCCGAGTTAGGGGAGGAGGGGGGGAGGGGCAGACAGCCTGACAGCCGGGCGACGGGCGCGCGCTGCCGGCTCGGCGGGCGAGGTCGCGAGTGGGAGAGGCCCTGCCCGCAGGTGGACCCGCGGGCACCCGCAGCTCGTCGACAGGGTTAGGGAAGGGGGGGAGGGGATAGAGCCCCGTCGGGCTCGTCGACCCGCGGCTCCTGGCGGCTCTGCGGCCGAGTTAGGGAAGGGGGGGGAGGGGCAGACTCCCTGCCAGGCGGGCGACGCGCGCGCGCTGGCGGCTGGGCGCCATAGGTCGCGAGTGCGAGAGGCCCGGCCGACAGGTGGACACGCGGGCACCGCCAGCTCGGCGGCAGAGTGAGGGAAGGGGGGGGAGGGGCAGACACCCTGACACCCGGGCGACGGGCGCGCGCTGGCGGCTCGGCGGGCGAGGTCGCGAGTGGGAGAGGCCCGGCCGACAGCTGGACCCGCGGGCACCGCCAGCTCGGCGGCAGAGTGAGGGAAGGAGGGAGGAGGGGCGGAGTCCCTGGCAGGCGGGCGACGCGCGCGCGCTGGCGGCTCGGCGGCAGAGGTCGCGAGTGCGAGAGGCCCGGCCGACAGGTGGACACGCGGGCACCGCCAGCTCGGCGGCAGAGTGAGGGAAGGAGGGAGGAGGGGCGGAGTCCCTGCCAGGCGGGCGACGCGCGCGCGCTGGCGGCTCGGCGCCAGAGGTCGCGAGTGCGAGAGGCCCGGCCGACAGGTGGACACGCGGGCACCGCCAGCTCGGCGGCAGAGTGAGGGAAGGGGGGGAGGGGCAGACAGCCTGACAACCGGGCGACGGGCGCGCGCTGGCGCCTCGGCTGGCGAGGTCGCGAGTGGGAGAGGCCCTGCCCGCAGGTGGACACGCGGGCACCCGCAGCTCGTCGAGAGTTAGGGAAGGGGGGAAGTCAGGGAAGGGGGGGAGGGGATAGAACCCCGGCGGGCTCGTCGACCCGCGGCTCCTGGCGGCTCTGCGGCCGAGTTAGGGGAGGAGTGGGGGAGGGGCAGACAGCCTGACAGCCGGGCGACGGGCGCGCGCTGGCGGCTCGGCGGGCGAGGTCGCGAGTGGGAGAGGCCCTGCCCGCAGGTGGACCCGCGGGCACCCGCAGCTCGTCGACAGGGTTAGGGAAGGGGGGGAGTCAGGGAAGGGGGGGAGGGGCAGACAGCCTGACAGCCGGGCGACGGGCGCGCGCTGGCGGCTCGGCGGGCGAAGTCGCGAGTGGGAGAGGCCCTGCCCGCAGGTGGACCCGCGGGCACCCGCAGCTCGTCGACAGGGTTAGGGAAGGGGGGGAGGGGATAGAGCCCCGTCGGGCTCGTCGACCCGCGGCTCCTGGCGGCTCTGCGGCCGAGTTAGGGGAGGAGTGGGGGAGGGGCAGACAGCCTGACAGCCGGGCGACGGGCGCGCACTGGCGGCTCGGCGGGCGAGGTCGCGAGTGGGAGAGGCCCTGCCCGCAGGTGCACCCGCGGGCACCCGCAGCTCGTCGACAGGGTTAGGGAAGGGGAGGAGTTAGGGAAGGGGGGGAGGGGCTAGAACCCCGTCGGGCTCGTCGACCCGCGGCTCCAAGCGGCTCTGCGGCCGAGTTAGGGGAGGAGGGGGGGAGGGGCAGACAGCCTGACAGCCGGGCGACGGGCGCGCGCTGCCGGCTCGGCGGGCGAGGTCGCGAGTGGGAGAGGCCCTGCCCGCAGGTGGACCCGCGGGCACCCGCAGCTCGTCGACAGGGTTAGGGAAGGGGGGGAGGGGATAGAGCCCCGTCGGGCTCGTCGACCCGCGGCTCCTGGCGGCTCTGCGGCCGAGTTAGGGAAGGGGGGGGAGGGGCAGACTCCCTGCCAGGCGGGCGACGCGCGCGCGCTGGCGGCTGGGCGCCATAGGTCGCGAGTGCGAGAGGCCCGGCCGACAGGTGGACACGCGGGCACCGCCAGCTCGGCGGCAGAGTGAGGGAAGGGGGGGGAGGGGCAGACACCCTGACACCCGGGCGACGGGCGCGCGCTGGCGGCTCGGCGGGCGAGGTCGCGAGTGGGAGAGGCCCGGCCGACAGCTGGACCCGCGGGCACCGCCAGCTCGGCGGCAGAGTGAGGGAAGGAGGGAGGAGGGGCGGAGTCCCTGCCAGGCGGGCGACGCGCGCGCGCTGGCGGCTCGGCGGCAGAGGTCGCGAGTGCGAGAGGCCCGGCCGACAGGTGGACACGCGGGCACCGCCAGCTCGGCGGCAGAGTGAGGGAAGGGGGGGAGGGGCAGACAGCCTGACAACCGGGCGACGGGCGCGCGCTGGCGCCTCGGCTGGCGAGGTCGCGAGTGGGAGAGGCCCTGCCCGCAGGTGGACACGCGGGCACCCGCAGCTCGTGGAGAGTTAGGGAAGGGGGGAAGTCAGGGAAGTGGGGGAGGGGATAGAACTCCGTCGGGCTCGTCGACCCGCGGCTCCTGGCGGCTCTGCGGCCGAGTTAGGGGAGGAGTGGGGGAGGGGCAGACAGCCTGACAGCCGGGCGACGGGCGCGCGCTGGCGGCTCGGCGGGCGAGGTCGCGAGTGGGAGAGGCCCTGCCCGCAGGTGCACCCGCGGGCACCCGCAGCTCGTCGACAGGGTTAGGGAAGGGGGGGAGTTAGGGAAGGGGGGGAGGGGCTAGAACCCCGTCGGGCTCGTCGACCCGCGGCTCCAAGCGGCTCTGCGGCCGAGTTAGGGGAGGAGGGGTGGAGGGGCAGACAGCCTGACAGCCGGGCGACGGGCGCGCGCTGCCGGCTCGGCGGGCGAGGTCGCGAGTGGGAGAGGCCCTGCCCGCAGGTGGACCCGCGGGCACCCGCAGCTCGTCGACAGGGTTAGGGAAGGGGGGGAGTCAGGGAAGGGGGGGAGGGGCAGACAGCCTGACAGCCGGGCGACGGGCGCGCGCTGGCGGCTCGGCGGGCGAAGTCGCGAGTGGGAGAGGCCCTGCCCGCAGGTGCACCCGCGGGCACCCGCAGCTCGTCGACAGGGTTAGGGAAGGGGGGGAATTAGGGAAGGGGGGGAGGGGCTAGAACCCCGTCGGGCTCGTCGACCCGCGGCCCCAAGCGGCTCTGCGGCCGAGTTAGGGGAGGAGGGGGGGAGGGGCAGACAGCCTGACAGCCGGGCGACGGGCGCGCGCTGCCGGCTCGGCGGGCGAGGTCGCGAGTGGGAGAGGCCCTGCCCGCAGGTGGACCCGCGGGCACCCGCAGCTCGTCGACAGGGTTAGGGAAGGGGGGGAGGGGATAGAGCCCCGTCGGGCTCGTCGACCCGCGGCTCCTGGCGGCTCTGCGGCCGAGTTAGGGGAGGAGTGGGGGAGGGGCAGACAGCCTGACAGCCGGGCGACGGGCGCGCGCTGGCGGCTCGGCGGGCGAGGTCGCGAGTGGGAGAGGCCCTGCCCGCAGGTGCACCCGCGGGCACCCGCAGCTCGTCGACAGGGTTAGGGAAGGGGAGGAGTTAGGGAAGGGGGGGAGGGGCTAGAACCCCGTCGGGCTCGTCGACCCGCGGCTCCAAGCGGCTCTGCGGCCGAGTTAGGGGAGGAGGGGGGGAGGGGCAGACAGCCTGACAGCCGGGCGACGGGCGCGCGCTGCCGGCTCGGCGGGCGAGGTCGCGAGTGGGAGAGGCCCTGCCCGCAGGTGGACCCGCGGGCACCCGCAGCTCGTCGACAGGGTTAGGGAAGGGGGGGAGGGGATAGAGCCCCGTCGGGCTCGTCGACCCGCGGCTCCTGGCGGCTCTGCGGCCGAGTTAGGGAAGGGGGGGGAGGGGCAGACTCCCTGCCAGGCGGGCGACGCGCGCGCGCTGGCGGCTGGGCGCCATAGGTCGCGAGTGCGAGAGGCCCGGCCGACAGGTGGACACGCGGGCACCGCCAGCTCGGCGGCAGAGTGAGGGAAGGGGGGGGAGGGGCAGACACCCTGACACCCGGGCGATGGGCGCGCGCTGGCGGCTCGGCGGGCGAGGTCGCGAGTGGGAGAGGCCCGGCCGACAGCTGGACCCGCGTGCACCGCCAGCTCGGCGGCAGAGTGAGGGAAGGAGGGAGGAGGGGCGGAGTCCCTGCCAGGCGGGCGACGCGCGCGCGCTGGTGGCTCGGCGGCAGAGGTCGCGAGTGCGAGAGGCCCGGCCGACAGGTGGACACGCGGGCACCGCCAGCTCGGCGGCAGAGTGAGGGAAGGAGGGAGGAGGGGCGGAGTCCCTGCCAGGCGGGCGACGCGCGCGCGCTGGCGGCTCGGCGCCAGAGGTCGCGAGTGCGAGAGGCCCGGCCGACAGGTGGACACGCGGGCACCGCCAGCTCGGCGGCAGAGTGAGGGAAGGGGGGGAGGGGCAGACAGCCTGACAACCGGGCGACGGGCGCGCGCTGGCGCCTCGGCTGGCGAGGTCGCGAGTGGGAGAGGCCCTGCCCGCAGGTGGACACGCGGGCACCCGCAGCTCGTGGAGAGTTAGGGAAGGGGGGAAGTCAGGGAAGTGGGGGAGGGGATAGAACTCCGTCGGGCTCGTCGACCCGCGGCTCCTGGCGGCTCTGCGGCCGAGTTAGGGGAGGAGTGGGGGAGGGGCAGACAGCCTGACAGCCGGGCGACGGGCGCGCGCTGGCGGCTCGGCGGGCGAGGTCGCGAGTGGGAGAGGCCCTGCCCGCAGGTGCACCCGCGGGCACCCGCAGCTCGTCGACAGGGTTAGGGAAGGGGGGGAGTTAGGGAAGGGGGGGAGGGGCTAGAACCCCGTCGGGCTCGTCGACCCGCGGCTCCAAGCGGCTCTGCGGCCGAGTTAGGGGAGGAGGGGTGGAGGGGCAGACAGCCTGACAGCCGGGCGACGGGCGCGCGCTGCCGGCTCGGCGGGCGAGGTCGCGAGTGGGAGAGGCCCTGCCCGCAGGTGGACCCGCGGGCACCCGCAGCTCGTCGACAGGGTTAGGGAAGGGGGGGAGGGGATAGAGCCCCGTCGGGCTCGTCGACCCGCGGCTCCTGGCGGCTCTGCGGCCGAGTTAGGGAAGGGGGGGGAGGGGCAGACTCCCTGCCAGGCGGGCGACGCGCGCGCGCTGGCGGCTGGGCGCCATAGGTCGCGAGTGCGAGAGGCCCGGCCGACAGGTGGACACGCGGGCACCGCCAGCTCGGCGGCAGAGTGAGGGAAGGGGGGGGAGGGGCAGACACCCTGACACCCGGGCGACGGGCGCGCGCTGGCGGCTCGGCGGGCGAGGTCGCGAGTGGGAGAGGCCCGGCCGACAGCTGGACCCGCGGGCACCGCCAGCTCGGCGGCAGAGTGAGGGAAGGAGGGAGGAGGGGCGGAGTCCCTGCCAGGCGGGCGACGCGCGCGCGCTGGCGGCTCGGCGGCAGAGGTCGCGAGTGCGAGAGGCCCGGCCGACAGGTGGACACGCGGGCACCGCCAGCTCGGCGGCAGAGTGAGGGAAGGAGGGAGGAGGGGCGGAGTCCCTGCCAGGCGGGCGACGCGCGCGCGCTGGCGGCTCGGCGCCAGAGGTCGCGAGTGCGAGAGGCCCGGCCGACAGGTGGACACGCGGGCACCGCCAGCTCGGCGGCAGAGTGAGGGAAGGGGGGGAGGGGCAGACAGCCTGACAACCGGGCGACGGGCGCGCGCTGGCGCCTCGGCTGGCGAGGTCGCGAGTGGGAGAGGCCCTGCCCGCAGGTGGACACGCGGGCACCCGCAGCTCGTCGAGAGTTAGGGAAGGGGGGAAGTCAGGGAAGGGGGGGAGGGGATAGAACCCCGGCGGGCTCGTCGACCCGCGGCTCCTGGCGGCTCTGCGGCCGAGTTAGGGGAGGAGTGGGGGAGGGGCAGACAGCCTGACAGCCGGGCGACGGGCGCGCGCTGGCGGCTCGGCGGGCGAGGTCGCGAGTGGGAGAGGCCCTGCCCGCAGGTGGACCCGCGGGCACCCGCAGCTCGTCGACAGGGTTAGGGAAGGGGGGGAGTCAGGGAAGGGGGGGAGGGGCAGACAGCCTGACAGCCGGGCGACGGGCGCGCGCTGGCGGCTCGGCGGGCGAAGTCGCGAGTGGGAGAGGCCCTGCCCGCAGGTGCACCCGCGGGCACCCGCAGCTCGTCGACAGGGTTAGGGAAGGGGGGGAATTAGGGAAGGGGGGGAGGGGCTAGAACCCCGTCGGGCTCGTCGACCCGCGGCCCCAAGCGGCTCTGCGGCCGAGTTAGGGGAGGAGGGGGGGAGGGGCAGACAGCCTGACAGCCGGGCGACGGGCGCGCGCTGCCGGCTCGGCGGGCGAGGTCGCGAGTGGGAGAGGCCCTGCCCGCAGGTGGACCCGCGGGCACCCGCAGCTCGTCGACAGGGTTAGGGAAGGGGGGGAGGGGATAGAGCCCCGTCGTGCTCGTCGACCCGCGGCTCCAAGCGGCTCTGCGGCCGAGTTAGGGGAGGAGGGGGGGAGGGGCAGACAGCCTGACAGCCGGGCGACGGGCGCGCGCTGCCGGCTCGGCGGGCGAGGTCGCGAGTGGGAGAGGCCCTGCCCGCAGGTGGACCCGCGGGCACCCGCAGCTCGTCGACAGGGTTAGGGAAGGGGGGGAGGGGATAGAGCCCCGTCGGGCTCGTCGACCCGCGGCTCCAAGCGGCTCTGCGGCCGAGTTAGGGGAGGAGGGGGGGAGGGGCAGACAGCCTGACAGCCGGGCGACGGGCGCGCGCTGCCGGCTCGGCGGGCGAGGTCGCGAGTGGGAGAGGCCCTGCCCGCAGGTGGACCCGCGGGCACCCGCAGCTCGTCGACAGGGTTAGGGAAGGGGGGGAGGGGATAGAGCCCCGTCGGGCTCGTCGACCCGCGGCTCCTGGCGGCTCTGCGGCCGAGTTAGGGGAGGAGTGGGGGAGGGGCAGACAGCCTGACAGCCGGGCGACGGGCGCGCGCTGGCGGCTCGGCGGGCGAGGTCGCGAGTGGGAGAGGCCCTGCCCGCAGGTGCACCCGCGGGCACCCGCAGCTCGTCGACAGGGTTAGGGAAGGGGGGGAGTTAGGGAAGGGGGGGAGGGGCTAGAACCCCGTCGGGCTCGTCGACCCGCGGCTCCAAGCGGCTCTGCGGCCGAGTTAGGGGAGGAGGGGTGGAGGGGCAGACAGCCTGACAGCCGGGCGACGGGCGCGCGCTGCCGGCTCGGCGGGCGAGGTCGCGAGTGGGAGAGGCCCTGCCCGCAGGTGGACCCGCGTGCACCCGCAGCTCGTCGACAGGGTTAGGGAAGGGGGGGAGGGGATAGAGCCCCGTCGGGCTCGTCGACCCGCGGCTCCTGGCGGCTCTGCGGCCGAGTTAGGGAAGGGGGGGGAGGGGCAGACTCCCTGCCAGGCGGGCGACGCGCGCGCGCTGGCGGCTGGGCGCCATAGGTCGCGAGTGCGAGAGGCCCGGCCGACAGGTGGACACGCGGGCACCGCCAGCTCGGCGGCAGAGTGAGGGAAGGGGGGGGAGGGGCAGACACCCTGACACCCGGGCGACGGGCGCGCGCTGGCGGCTCGGCGGGCGAGGTCGCGAGTGGGAGAGGCCCGGCCGACAGCTGGACCCGCGGGCACCGCCAGCTCGGCGGCAGAGTGAGGGAAGGAGGGAGGAGGGGCGGAGTCCCTGCCAGGCGGGCGACGCGCGCGCGCTGGCGGCTCGGCGCCAGAGGTCGCGAGTGCGAGAGGCCCGGCCGACAGGTGGACACGCGGGCACCGCCAGCTCGGCGGCAGAGTGAGGGAAGGGGGGGGAGGGGCAGACACCCTGACACCCGGGCGACGGGCGCGCGCTGGCGGCTCGGCGGGCGAGGTCGCGAGTGGGAGAGGCCCGGCCGACAGCTGGACCCGCGGGCACCGCCAGCTCGGCGGCAGAGTGAGGGAAGGAGGGAGGAGGGGCGGAGTCCCTGCCAGGCGGGCGACGCGCGCGCGCTGGCGGCTCGGCGGCAGAGGTCGCGAGTGCGAGAGGCCCGGCCGACAGGTGGACACGCGGGCACCGCCAGCTCGGCGGCAGAGTGAGGGAAGGAGGGAGGAGGGGCGGAGTCCCTGCCAGGCGGGCGACGCGCGCGCGCTGGCGGCTCGGCGCCAGAGGTCGCGAGTGCGAGAGGCCCGGCCGACAGGTGGACACGCGGGCACCGCCAGCTCGGCGGCAGAGTGAGGGAAGGGGGGGAGGGGCAGACAGCCTGACAACCGGGCGACGGGCGCGCGCTGGCGCCTCGGCTGGCGAGGTCGCGAGTGGGAGAGGCCCTGCCCGCAGGTGGACACGCGGGCACCCGCAGCTCGTCGAGAGTTAGGGAAGGGGGGAAGTCAGGGAAGGGGGGGAGGGGATAGAACCCCGGCGGGCTCGTCGACCCGCGGCTCCTGGCGGCTCTGCGGCCGAGTTAGGGGAGGAGTGGGGGAGGGGCAGACAGCCTGACAGCCGGGCGACGGGCGCGCGCTGGCGGCTCGGCGGGCGAGGTCGCGAGTGGGAGAGGCCCTGCCCGCAGGTGGACCCGCGGGCACCCGCAGCTCGTCGACAGGGTTAGGGAAGGGGGGGAGTCAGGGAAGGGGGGGAGGGGCAGACAGCCTGACAGCCGGGCGACGGGCGCGCGCTGGCGGCTCGGCGGGCGAAGTCGCGAGTGGGAGAGGCCCTGCCCGCAGGTGCACCCGCGGGCACCCGCAGCTCGTCGACAGGGTTAGGGAAGGGGGGGAATTAGGGAAGGGGGGGAGGGGCTAGAACCCCGTCGGGCTCGTCGACCCGCGGCCCCAAGCGGCTCTGCGGCCGAGTTAGGGGAGGAGGGGGGAGGGGCAGACAGCCTGACAGCCGGGCGACGGGCGCGCGCTGCCGGCTCGGCGGGCGAGGTCGCGAGTGGGAGAGGCCCTGCCCGCAGGTGGACCCGCGGGCACCCGCAGCTCGTCGACAGGGTTAGGGAAGGGGGGGAGGGGATAGAGCCCCGTCGGGCTCGTCGACCCGCGGCTCCAAGCGGCTCTGCGGCCGAGTTAGGGGAGGAGGGGGGGAGGGGCAGACAGCCTGACAGCCGGGCGACGGGCGCGCGCTGCCGGCTCGGCGGGCGAGGTCGCGAGTGGGAGAGGCCCTGCCCGCAGGTGGACCCGCGGGCACCCGCAGCTCGTCGACAGGGTTAGGGAAGGGGGGGAGGGGATAGAGCCCCGTCGGGCTCGTCGACCCGCGGCTCCTGGCGGCTCTGCGGCCGAGTTAGGGGAGGAGTGGGGGAGGGGCAGACAGCCTGACAGCCGGGCGACGGGCGCGCGCTGGCGGCTCGGCGGGCGAGGTCGCGAGTGGGAGAGGCCCTGCCCGCAGGTGCACCCGCGGGCACCCGCAGCTCGTCGACAGGGTTAGGGAAGGGGGGGAGTTAGGGAAGGGGGGGAGGGGCTAGAACCCCGTCGGGCTCGTCGACCCGCGGCTCCAAGCGGCTCTGCGGCCGAGTTAGGGGAGGAGGGGGGGAGGGGCAGACAGCCTGACAGCCGGGCGACGGGCGCGCGCTGCCGGCTCGGCGGGCGAGGTCGCGAGTGGGAGAGGCCCTGCCCGCAGGTGGACCCGCGGGCACCCGCAGCTCGTCGACAGGGTTAGGGAAGGGGGGGAGGGGATAGAGCCCCGTCGGGCTCGTCGACCCGCGGCTCCTGGCGGCTCTGCGGCCGAGTTAGGGAAGGGGGGGGAGGGGCAGACTCCCTGCCAGGCGGGCGACGCGCGCGCGCTGGCGGCTGGGCGCCATAGGTCGCGAGTGCGAGAGGCCCGGCCGACAGGTGGACACGCGGGCACCGCCAGCTCGGCGGCAGAGTGAGGGAAGGGGGGGGAGGGGCAGACACCCTGACACCCGGGCGACGGGCGCGCGCTGGCGGCTCGGCGGGCGAGGTCGCGAGTGGGAGAGGCCCGGCCGACAGCTGGACCCGCGGGCACCGCCAGCTCGGCGGCAGAGTGAGGGAAGGAGGGAGGAGGGGCGGAGTCCCTGCCAGGCGGGCGACGCGCGCGCGCTGGCGGCTCGGCGGCAGAGGTCGCGAGTGCGAGAGGCCCGGCCGACAGGTGGACACGCGGGCACCGCCAGCTCGGCGGCAGAGTGAGGGAAGGAGGGAGGAGGGGCGGAGTCCCTGCCAGGCGGGCGACGCGCGCGCGCTGGCGGCTCGGCGCCAGAGGTCGCGAGTGCGAGAGGCCCGGCCGACAGGTGGACACGCGGGCACCGCCAGCTCGGCGGCAGAGTGAGGGAAGGGGGGGAGGGGCAGACAGCCTGACAACCGGGCGACGGGCGCGCGCTGGCGCCTCGGCTGGCGAGGTCGCGAGTGGGAGAGGCCCTGCCCGCAGGTGGACACGCGGGCACCCGCAGCTCGTCGAGAGTTAGGGAAGGGGGGAAGTCAGGGAAGTGGGGGAGGGGATAGAACCCCGTCGGGCTCGTCGACCCGCGGCTCCTGGCGGCTCTGCGGCCGAGTTAGGGGAGGAGTGGGGGAGGGGCAGACAGCCTGACAGCCGGGCGACGGGCGCGCGCTGGCGGCTCGGCGGGCGAGGTCGCGAGTGGGAGAGGCCCTGCCCGCAGGTGCACCCGCGGGCACCCGCAGCTCGTCGACAGGGTTAGGGAAGGGGGGGAGTTAGGGAAGGGGGGGAGGGGCTAGAACCCCGTCGGGCTCGTCGACCCGCGGCTCCAAGCGGCTCTGCGGGCGAGTTAGGGGAGGAGGGGTGGAGGGGCAGACAGCCTGACAGCCGGGCGACGGGCGCGCGCTGCCGGCTCGGCGGGCGAGGTCGCGAGTGGGAGAGGCCCTGCCCGCAGGTGGACCCGCGGGCACCCGCAGCTCGTCGACAGGGTTAGGGAAGGGGGGGAGGGGATAGAGCCCCGTCGGGCTCGTCGACCCGCGGCTCCTGGCGGCTCTGCGGCCGAGTTAGGGAAGGGGGGGGCGGGGCAGACTCCCTGCCAGGCGGGCGACGCGCGCGCGCTGGCGGCTGGGCGCCATAGGTCGCGAGTGCGAGAGGCCCGGCCGACAGGTGGACACGCGGGCACCGCCAGCTCGGCGGCAGAGTGAGGGAAGGGGGGGGAGGGGCAGACACCCTGACACCCGGGCGACGGGCGCGCGCTGGCGGCTCGGCGGGCGAGGTCGCGAGTGGGAGAGGCCCGGCCGACAGCTGGACCCGCGGGCACCGCCAGCTCGGCGGCAGAGTGAGGGAAGGAGGGAGGAGGGGCGGAGTCCCTGCCAGGCGGGCGACGCGCGCGCGCTGGCGGCTCGGCGGCAGAGGTCGCGAGTGCGAGAGGCCCGGCCGACAGGTGGACACGCGGGCACCGCCAGCTCGGCGGCAGAGTGAGGGAAGGAGGGAGGAGGGGCGGAGTCCCTGCCAGGCGGGCGACGCGCGCGCGCTGGCGGCTCGGCGCCAGAGGTCGCGAGTGCGAGAGGCCCGGCCGACAGGTGGACACGCGGGCACCGCCAGCTCGGCGGCAGAGTGAGGGAAGGGGGGGAGGGGCAGACAGCCTGACAACCGGGCGACGGGCGCGCGCTGGCGCCTCGGCGGGCGAGGTCGCGAGTGGGAGAGGCCCTGCCCGCAGGTGGACACGCGGGCACCCGCAGCTCGTCGAGAGTTAGGGAAGGGGGGAAGTCAGGGAAGGGGGGGAGGGGATAGAACCCCGGCGGGCTCGTCGACCCGCGGCTCCTGGCGGCTCTGCGGCCGAGTTAGGGGAGGAGTGGGGGAGGGGCAGACAGCCTGACAGCCGGGCGACGGGCGCGCGCTGGCGGCTCGGCGGGCGAGGTCGCGAGTGGGAGAGGCCCTGCCCGCAGGTGGACCCGCGGGCACCCGCAGCTCGTCGACAGGGTTAGGGAAGGGGGGGAGTCAGGGAAGGGGGGGAGGGGCAGACAGCCTGACAGCCGGGCGACGGGCGCGCGCTGGCGGCTCGGCGGGCGAAGTCGCGAGTGGGAGAGGCCCTGCCCGCAGGTGCACCCGCGGGCACCCGCAGCTCGTCGACAGGGTTAGGGAAGGGGGGGAATTAGGGAAGGGGGGGAGGGGCTAGAACCCCGTCGGGCTCGTCGACCCGCGGCTCCAAGCGGCTCTGCGGCCGAGTTAGGGGAGGAGGGGGGGAGGGGCAGACAGCCTGACAGCCGGGCGACGGGCGCGCGCTGCCGGCTCGGCGGGCGAGGTCGCGAGTGGGAGAGGCCCTGCCCGCAGGTGGACCCGCGGGCACCCGCAGCTCGTCGACAGGGTTAGGGAAGGGGGGGAGGGGATAGAGCCCCGTCGGGCTCGTCGACCCGCGGCTCCAAGCGGCTCTGCGGCCGAGTTAGGGGAGGAGGGGGGGAGGGGCAGACAGCCTGACAGCCGGGCGACGGGCGCGCGCTGCCGGCTCGGCGGGCGAGGTCGCGAGTGGGAGAGGCCCTGCCCGCAGGTTGACCCGCGGGCACCCGCAGCTCGTCGACAGGGTTAGGGAAGGGGGGGAGGGGATAGAGCCCCGTCGGGCTCGTCGACCCGCGGCTCCTGGCGGCTCTGCGGCCGAGTTAGGGGAGGAGTGGGGGAGGGGCAGACAGCCTGACAGCCGGGCGACGGGCGCGCGCTGGCGGCTCGGCGGGCGAGGTCGCGAGTGGGAGAGGCCCTGCCCGCAGGTGCACCCGCGGGCACCCGCAGCTCGTCGACAGGGTTAGGGAAGGGGGGGAGTTAGGGAAGGGGGGGAGGGGCTAGAACCCCGTCGGGCTCGTCGACCCGCGGCTCCAAGCGGCTCTGCGGCCGAGTTAGGGGAGGAGGGGTGGAGGGGCAGACAGCCTGACAGCCGGGCGACGGGCGCGCGCTGCCGGCTCGGCGGGCGAGGTCGCGAGTGGGAGAGGCCCTGCCCGCAGGTGGACCCGCGGGCACCCGCAGCTCGTCGACAGGGTTAGGGAAGGGGGGGAGGGGATAGAGCCCCGTCGGGCTCGTCGACCCGCGGCTCCTGGCGGCTCTGCGGCCGAGTTAGGGAAGGGGGGGAGGGGCAGACTCCCTGCCAGGCGGGCGACGCGCGCGCGCTGGCGGCTGGGCGCCATAGGTCGCGAGTGCGAGAGGCCCGGCCGACAGGTGGACACGCGGGCACCGCCAGCTCGGCGGCAGAGTGAGGGAAGGGGGGGGAGGGGCAGACACCCTGACACCCGGGCGACGGGCGCGCGCTGGCGGCTCGGCGGGCGAGGTCGCGAGTGGGAGAGGCCCGGCCGACAGCTGGACCCGTGGGCACCGCCAGCTCGGCGGCAGAGTGAGGGAAGGAGGGAGGAGGGGCGGAGTCCCTGCCAGGCGGGCGACGCGCGCGCGCTGGCGGCTCGGCGGCAGAGGTCGCGAGTGCGAGAGGCCCGGCCGACAGGTGGACACGCGGGCACCGCCAGCTCGGCGGCAGAGTGAGGGAAGGAGGGAGGAGGGGCGGAGTCCCTGCCAGGCGGGCGACGCGCGCGCGCTGGCGGCTCGGCGCCAGAGGTCGCGAGTGCGAGAGGCCCGGCCGACAGGTGGACACGCGGGCACCGCCAGCTCGGCGGCAGAGTGAGGGAAGGGGGGGAGGGGCAGACAGCCTGACAACCGGGCGACGGGCGCGCGCTGGCGCCTCGGCTGGCGAGGTCGCGAGTGGGAGAGGCCCTGCCCGCAGGTGGACACGCGGGCACCCGCAGCTCGTCGAGAGTTAGGGAAGGGGGGAAGTCAGGGAAGGGGGGGAGGGGATAGAACCCCGGCGGGCTCGTCGACCCGCGGCTCCAAGCGGCTCTGCGGCCGAGTTAGGGGAGGAGGGGGGGAGGGGCAGACAGCCTGACAGCCGGGCGACGGGCGCGCGCTGCCGGCTCGGCGGGCGAGGTCGCGAGTGGGAGAGGCCCTGCCCGCAGGTGGACCCGCGGGCACCCGCAGCTCGTCGACAGGGTTAGGGAAGGGGGGGAGGGGATAGAGCCCCGTCGGGCTCGTCGACCCGCGGCTCCTGGCGGCTCTGCGGCCGAGTTAGGGGAGGAGTGGGGGAGGGGCAGACAGCCTGACAGCCGGGCGACGGGCGCGCGCTGGCGGCTCGGCGGGCGAGGTCGCGAGTGGGAGAGGCCCTGCCCGCAGGTGCACCCGCGGGCACCCGCAGCTCGTCGACAGGGTTAGGGAAGGGGGGGAGTTAGGGAAGGGGGGGAGGGGCTAGAACCCCGTCGGGCTCGTCGACCCGCGGCTCCAAGCGGCTCTGCGGCCGAGTTAGGGGAGGAGGGGGGGAGGGGCAGACAGCCTGACAGCCGGGCGACGGGCGCGCGCTGCCGGCTCGGCGGGCGAGGTCGCGAGTGGGAGAGGCCCTGCCCGCAGGTGGACCCGCGGGCACCCGCAGCTCGTCGACAGGGTTAGGGAAGGGGGGGAGGGGATAGAGCCCCGTCGGGCTCGTCGACCCGCGGCTCCTGGCGGCTCTGCGGCCGAGTTAGGGAAGGGGGGGGAGGGGCAGACTCCCTGCCAGGCGGGCGACGCGCGCGCGCTGGCGGCTGGGCGCCATAGGTCGCGAGTGCGAGAGGCCCGGCCGACAGGTGGACACGCGGGCACCGCCAGCTCGGCGGCAGAGTGAGGGAAGGGGGGGGAGGGGCAGACACCCTGACACCCGGGCGACGGGCGCGCGCTGGCGGCTCGGCGGGCGAGGTCGCGAGTGGGAGAGGCCCGGCCGACAGCTGGACCCGCGGGCACCGCCAGCTCGGCGGCAGAGTGAGGGAAGGAGGGAGGAGGGGCGGAGTCCCTGCCAGGCGGGCGACGCGCGCGCGCTGGCGGCTCGGCGGCAGAGGTCGCGAGTGCGAGAGGCCCGGCCGACAGGTGGACACGCGGGCACCGCCAGCTCGGCGGCAGAGTGAGGGAAGGAGGGAGGAGGGGCGGAGTCCCTGCCAGGCGGGCGACGCGCGCGCGCTGGCGGCTCGGCGCCAGAGGTCGCGAGTGCGAGAGGCCCGGCCGACAGGTGGACACGCGGGCACCGCCAGCTCGGCGGCAGAGTGAGGGAAGGGGGGGAGGGGCAGACAGCCTGACAACCGGGCGACGGGCGCGCGCTGGCGCCTCGGCTGGCGAGGTCGCGAGTGGGAGAGGCCCTGCCCGCAGGTGGACACGCGGGCACCCGCAGCTCGTCGAGAGTTAGGGAAGGGGGGAAGTCAGGGAAGTGGGGGAGGGGATAGAACCCCGTCGGGCTCGTCGACCCGCGGCTCCTGGCGGCTCTGCGGCCGAGTTAGGGGAGGAGTGGGGGAGGGGCAGACAGCCTGACAGCCGGGCGACGGGCGCGCGCTGGCGGCTCGGCGGGCGAGGTCGCGAGTGGGAGAGGCCCTGCCCGCAGGTGCACCCGCGGGCACCCGCAGCTCGTCGACAGGGTTAGGGAAGGGGGGGAGTTAGGGAAGGGGGGGAGGGGCTAGAACCCCGTCGGGCTCGTCGACCCGCGGCTCCAAGCGGCTCTGCGGCCGAGTTAGGGGAGGAGGGGTGGAGGGGCAGACAGCCTGACAGCCGGGCGACGGGCGCGCGCTGCCGGCTCGGCGGGCGAGGTCGCGAGTGGGAGAGGCCCTGCCCGCAGGTGGACCCGCGGGCACCCGCAGCTCGTCGACAGGGTTAGGGAAGGGGGGGAGGGGATAGAGCCCCGTCGGGCTCGTCGACCCGCGGCTCCTGGCGGCTCTGCGGCCGAGTTAGGGAAGGGGGGGGAGGGGCAGACTCCCTGCCAGGCGGGCGACGCGCGCGCGCTGGCGGCTGGGCGCCATAGGTCGCGAGTGCGAGAGGCCCGGCCGACAGGTGGACACGCGGGCACCGCCAGCTCGGCGGCAGAGTGAGGGAAGGGGGGGGAGGGGCAGACACCCTGACACCCGGGCGACGGGCGCGCGCTGGCGGCTCGGCGGGCGAGGTCGCGAGTGGGAGAGGCCCGGCCGACAGCTGGACCCGCGGGCACCGCCAGCTCGGCGGCAGAGTGAGGGAAGGAGGGAGGAGGGGCGGAGTCCCTGCCAGGCGGGCGACGCGCGCGCGCTGGCGGCTCGGCGGCAGAGGTCGCGAGTGCGAGAGGCCCGGCCGACAGGTGGACACGCGGGCACCGCCAGCTCGGCGGCAGAGTGAGGGAAGGAGGGAGGAGGGGCGGAGTCCCTGCCAGGCGGGCGACGCGCGCGCGCTGGCGGCTCGGCACCAGAGGTCGCGAGTGCGAGAGGCCCGGCCGACAGGTGGACACGCGGGCACCGCCAGCTCGGCGGCAGAGTGAGGGAAGGGGGGGAGGGGCAGACAGCCTGACAACCGGGCGACGGGCGCGCGCTGGCGCCTCGGCGGGCGAGGTCGCGAGTGGGAGAGGCCCTGCCCGCAGGTGGACACGCGGGCACCCGCAGCTCGTCGAGAGTTAGGGAAGGGGGGAAGTCAGGGAAGGGGGGGAGGGGATAGAACCCCGGCGGGCTCGTCGACCCGCGGCTCCTGGCGGCTCTGCGGCCGAGTTAGGGGAGGAGTGGGGGAGGGGCAGACAGCCTGACAGCCGGGCGACGGGCGCGCGCTGGCGGCTCGGCGGGCGAGGTCGCGAGTGGGAGAGGCCCTGCCCGCAGGTGGACCCGCGGGCACCCGCAGCTCGTCGACAGGGTTAGGGAAGGGGGGGAGTCAGGGAAGGGGGGGAGGGGCAGACAGCCTGACAGCCGGGCGACGGGCGCGCGCTGGCGGCTCGGCGGGCGAAGTCGCGAGTGGGAGAGGCCCTGCCCGCAGGTGCACCCGCGGGCACCCGCAGCTCGTCGACAGGGTTAGGGAAGGGGGGGAATTAGGGAAGGGGGGGAGGGGCTAGAACCCCGTCGGGCTCGTCGACCCGCGGCTCCAAGCGGCTCTGCGGCCGAGTTAGGGGAGGAGGGGGGGAGGGGCAGACAGCCTGACAGCCGGGCGACGGGCGCGCGCTGCCGGCTCGGCGGGCGAGGTCGCGAGTGGGAGAGGCCCTGCCCGCAGGTGGACCCGCGGGCACCCGCAGCTCGTCGACAGGGTTAGGGAAGGGGGGGAGGGGATAGAGCCCCGTCGGGCTCGTCGACCCGCGGCTCCAAGCGGCTCTGCGGCCGAGTTAGGGGAGGAGGGGGGGAGGGGCAGACAGCCTGACAGCCGGGCGACGGGCGCGCGCTGCCGGCTCGGCGGGCGAGGTCGCGAGTGGGAGAGGCCCTGCCCGCAGGTGGACCCGCGGGCACCCGCAGCTCGTCGACAGGGTTAGGGAAGGGGGGGAGGGGATAGAGCCCCGTCGGGCTCGTCGACCCGCGGCTCCTGGCGGCTCTGCGGCCGAGTTAGGGGAGGAGTGGGGGAGGGGCAGACAGCCTGACAGCCGGGCGACGGGCGCGCGCTGGCGGCTCGGCGGGCGAGGTCGCGAGTGGGAGAGGCCCTGCCCGCAGGTGCACCCGCGGGCACCCGCAGCTCGTCGACAGGGTTAGGGAAGGGGGGGAGTTAGGGAAGGGGGGGAGGGGCTAGAACCCCGTCGGGCTCGTCGACCCGCGGCTCCAAGCGGCTCTGCGGCCGAGTTAGGGGAGGAGGGGTGGAGGGGCAGACAGCCTGACAGCCGGGCGACGGGCGCGCGCTGCCGGCTCGGCGGGCGAGGTCGCGAGTGGGAGAGGCCCTGCCCGCAGGTGGACCCGCGGGCACCCGCAGCTCGTCGACAGGGTTAGGGAAGGGGGGGAGGGGATAGAGCCCCGTCGGGCTCGTCGACCCGCGGCTCCTGGCGGCTCTGCGGCCGAGTTAGGGAAGGGGGGGGAGGGGCAGACTCCCTGCCAGGCGGGCGACGCGCGCGCGCTGGCGGCTGGGCGCCATAGGTCGCGAGTGCGAGAGGCCCGGCCGACAGGTGGACACGCGGGCACCGCCAGCTCGGCGGCAGAGTGAGGGAAGGGGGGGGAGGGGCAGACACCCTGACACCCGGGCGACGGGCGCGCGCTGGCGGCTCGGCGGGCGAGGTCGCGAGTGGGAGAGGCCCGGCCGACAGCTGGACCCGCGGGCACCGCCAGCTCGGCGGCAGAGTGAGGGAAGGAGGGAGGAGGGGCGGAGTCCCTGCCAGGCGGGCGACGCGCGCGCGCTGGCGGCTCGGCGCCAGAGGTCGCGAGTGCGAGAGGCCCGGCCGACAGGTGGACACGCGGGCACCGCCAGCTCGGCGGCAGAGTGAGGGAAGGGGGGGGAGGGGCAGACACCCTGACACCCGGGCGACGGGCGCGCGCTGGCGGCTCGGCGGGCGAGGTCGCGAGTGGGAGAGGCCCGGCCGACAGCTGGACCCGCGGGCACCGCCAGCTCGGCGGCAGAGTGAGGGAAGGAGGGAGGAGGGGCGGAGTCCCTGCCAGGCGGGCGACGCGCGCGCGCTGGCGGCTCGGCGGCAGAGGTCGCGAGTGCGAGAGGCCCGGCCGACAGGTGGACACGCGGGCACCGCCAGCTCGGCGGCAGAGTGAGGGAAGGAGGGAGGAGGGGCGGAGTCCCTGCCAGGCGGGCGACGCGCGCGCGCTGGCGGCTCGGCGCCAGAGGTCGCGAGTGCGAGAGGCCCGGCCGACAGGTGGACACGCGGGCACCGCCAGCTCGGCGGCAGAGTGAGGGAAGGGGGGGAGGGGCAGACAGCCTGACAACCGGGCGACGGGCGCGCGCTGGCGCCTCGGCTGGCGAGGTCGCGAGTGGGAGAGGCCCTGCCCGCAGGTGGACACGCGGGCACCCGCAGCTCGTCGAGAGTTAGGGAAGGGGGGAAGTCAGGGAAGGGGGGGAGGGGATAGAACCCCGGCGGGCTCGTCGACCCGCGGCTCCTGGCGGCTCTGCGGCCGAGTTAGGGGAGGAGTGGGGGAGGGGCAGACAGCCTGACAGCCGGGCGACGGGCGCGCGCTGGCGGCTCGGCGGGCGAGGTCGCGAGTGGGAGAGGCCCTGCCCGCAGGTGGACCCGCGGGCACCCGCAGCTCGTCGACAGGGTTAGGGAAGGGGGGGAGTCAGGGAAGGGGGGGAGGGGCAGACAGCCTGACAGCCGGGCGACGGGCGCGCGCTGGCGGCTCGGCGGGCGAAGTCGCGAGTGGGAGAGGCCCTGCCCGCAGGTGCACCCGCGGGCACCCGCAGCTCGTCGACAGGGTTAGGGAAGGGGGGGAATTAGGGAAGGGGGGGAGGGGCTAGAACCCCGTCGGGCTCGTCGACCCGCGGCCCCAAGCGGCTCTGCGGCCGAGTTAGGGGAGGAGGGGGGGAGGGGCAGACAGCCTGACAGCCGGGCGACGGGCGCGCGCTGCCGGCTCGGCGGGCGAGGTCGCGAGTGGGAGAGGCCCTGCCCGCAGGTGGACCCGCGGGCACCCGCAGCTCGTCGACAGGGTTAGGGAAGGGGGGGAGGGGATAGAGCCCCGTCGGGCTCGTCGACCCGCGGCTCCAAGCGGCTCTGCGGCCGAGTTAGGGGAGGAGGGGGGGAGGGGCAGACAGCCTGACAGCCGGGCGACGGGCGCGCGCTGCCGGCTCGGCGGGCGAGGTCGCGAGTGGGAGAGGCCCTGCCCGCGGGTGGACCCGCGGGCACCCGCAGCTCGTCGACAGGGTTAGGGAAGGGGGGGAGGGGATAGAGCCCCGTCGGGCTCGTCGACCCGCGGCTCCTGGCGGCTCTGCGGCCGAGTTAGGGGAGGAGTGGGGGAGGGGCAGACAGCCTGACAGCCGGGCGACGGGCGCGCGCTGGCGGCTCGGCGGGCGAGGTCGCGAGTGGGAGAGGCCCTGCCCGCAGGTGCACCCGCGGGCACCCGCAGCTCGTCGACAGGGTTAGGGAAGGGGGGGAGTTAGGGAAGGGGGGGAGGGGCTAGAACCCCGTCGGGCTCGTCGACCCGCGGCTCCAAGCGGCTCTGCGGCCGAGTTAGGGGAGGAGGGGGGGAGGGGCAGACAGCCTGACAGCCGGGCGACGGGCGCGCGCTGCCGGCTCGGCGGGCGAGGTCGCGAGTGGGAGAGGCCCTGCCCGCAGGTGGACCCGCGGGCACCCGCAGCTCGTCGACAGGGTTAGGGAAGGGGGGGAGGGGATAGAGCCCCGTCGGGCTCGTCGACCCGCGGCTCCTGGCGGCTCTGCGGCCGAGTTAGGGAAGGGGGGGGAGGGGCAGACTCCCTGCCAGGCGGGCGACGCGCGCGCGCTGGCGGCTGGGCGCCATAGGTCGCGAGTGCGAGAGGCCCGGCCGACAGGTGGACACGCGGGCACCGCCAGCTCGGCGGCAGAGTGAGGGAAGGGGGGGGAGGGGCAGACACCCTGACACCCGGGCGACGGGCGCGCGCTGGCGGCTCGGCGGGCGAGGTCGCGAGTGGGAGAGGCCCGGCCGACAGCTGGACCCGCGGGCACCGCCAGCTCGGCGGCAGAGTGAGGGAAGGAGGGAGGAGGGGCGGAGTCCCTGCCAGGCGGGCGACGCGCGCGCGCTGGCGGCTCGGCGGCAGAGGTCGCGAGTGCGAGAGGCCCGGCCGACAGGTGGACACGCGGGCACCGCCAGCTCGGCGGCAGAGTGAGGGAAGGAGGGAGGAGGGGCGGAGTCCCTGCCAGGCGGGCGACGCGCGCGCGCTGGCGGCTCGGCGCCAGAGGTCGCGAGTGCGAGAGGCCCGGCCGACAGGTGGACACGCGGGCACCGCCAGCTCGGCGGCAGAGTGAGGGAAGGGGGGGAGGGGCAGACAGCCTGACAACCGGGCGACGGGCGCGCGCTGGCGCCTCGGCTGGCGAGGTCGCGAGTGGGAGAGGCCCTGCCCGCAGGTGGACACGCGGGCACCCGCAGCTCGTCGAGAGTTAGGGAAGGGGGGAAGTCAGGGAAGTGGGGGAGGGGATAGAACCCCGTCGGGCTCGTCGACCCGCGGCTCCTGGCGGCTCTGCGGCCGAGTTAGGGGAGGAGTGGGGGAGGGGCAGACAGCCTGACAGCCGGGCGACGGGCGCGCGCTGGCGGCTCGGCGGGCGAGGTCGCGAGTGGGAGAGGCCCTGCCCGCAGGTGCACCCGCGGGCACCCGCAGCTCGTCGACAGGGTTAGGGAAGGGGGGGAGTTAGGGAAGGGGGGGAGGGGCTAGAACCCCGTCGGGCTCGTCGACCCGCGGCTCCAAGCGGCTCTGCGGCCGAGTTAGGGGAGGAGGGGTGGAGGGGCAGACAGCCTGACAGCCGGGCGACGGGCGCGCGCTGCCGGCTCGGCGGGCGAGGTCGCGAGTGGGAGAGGCCCTGCCCGCAGGTGGACCCGCGGGCACCCGCAGCTCGTCGACAGGGTTAGGGAAGGGGGGGAGGGGATAGAGCCCCGTCGGGCTCGTCGACCCGCGGCTCCTGGCGGCTCTGCGGCCGAGTTAGGGAAGGGGGGGGAGGGGCAGACTCCCTGCCAGGCGGGCGACGCGCGCGCGCTGGCGGCTGGGCGCCATAGGTCGCGAGTGCGAGAGGCCCGGCCGACAGGTGGACACGCGGGCACCGCCAGCTCGGCGGCAGAGTGAGGGAAGGGGGGGGAGGGGCAGACACCCTGACACCCGGGCGACGGGCGCGCGCTGGCGGCTCGGCGGGCGAGGTCGCGAGTGGGAGAGGCCCGGCCGACAGCTGGACCCGCGGGCACCGCCAGCTCGGCGGCAGAGTGAGGGAAGGAGGGAGGAGGGGCGGAGACCCTGCCAGGCGGGCGACGCGCGCGCGCTGGCGGCTCGGCGGCAGAGGTCGCGAGTGCGAGAGGCCCGGCCGACAGGTGGACACGCGGGCACCGCCAGCTCGGCGGCAGAGTGAGGGAAGGAGGGAGGAGGGGCGGAGTCCCTGCCAGGCGGGCGACGCGCGCGCGCTGGCGGCTCGGCGCCAGAGGTCGCGAGTGCGAGAGGCCCGGCCGACAGGTGGACACGCGGGCACCGCCAGCTCGGCGGCAGAGTGAGGGAAGGGGGGGAGGGGCAGACAGCCTGACAACCGGGCGACGGGCGCGCGCTGCCGGCTCGGCGGGCGAGGTCGCGAGTGGGAGAGGCCCTGCCCGCAGGTGGACACGCGGGCACCCGCAGCTCGTCGAGAGTTAGGGAAGGGGGGAAGTCAGGGAAGGGGGGGAGGGGATAGAACCCCGGCGGGCTCGTCGACCCGCGGCTCCTGGCGGCTCTGCGGCCGAGTTAGGGGAGGAGTGGGGGAGGGGCAGACAGCCTGACAGCCGGGCGACGGGCGCGCGCTGGCGGCTCGGCGGGCGAGGTCGCGAGTGGGAGAGGCCCTGCCCGCAGGTGGACCCGCGGGCACCCGCAGCTCGTCGACAGGGTTAGGGAAGGGGGGGAGGGGATAGAGCCCCGTCGGGCTCGTCGACCCGCGGCTCCAAGCGGCTCTGCGGCCGAGTTAGGGGAGGAGGGGGGGAGGGGCAGACAGCCTGACAGCCGGGCGACGGGCGCGCGCTGCCGGCTCGGCGGGCGAGGTCGCGAGTGGGAGAGGCCCTGCCCGCAGGTTGACCCGCGGGCACCCGCAGCTCGTCGACAGGGTTAGGGAAGGGGGGGCGGGGATAGAGCCCCGTCGGGCTCGTCGACCCGCGGCTCCTGGCGGCTCTGCGGCCGAGTTAGGGGAGGAGTGGGGGAGGGGCAGACAGCCTGACAGCCGGGCGACGGGCGCGCGCTGGCGGCTCGGCGGGCGAGGTCGCGAGTGGGAGAGGCCCTGCCCGCAGGTGCACCCGCGGGCACCCGCAGCTCGTCGACAGGGTTAGGGAAGGGGGGGAGGGGATAGAGCCCCGTCGGGCTCGTCGACCCGCGGCTCCTGGCGGCTCTGCGGCCGAGTTAGGGAAGGGGGGGAGGGGCAGACTCCCTGCCAGGCGGGCGACGCGCGCGCGCTGGCGGCTGGGCGCCATAGGTCGCGAGTGCGAGAGGCCCGGCCGACAGCTGGACCCGCGGGCACCGCCAGCTCGGCGGCAGAGTGAGGGAAGGAGGGAGGAGGGGCGGAGTCCCTGCCAGGCGGGCGACGCGCGCGCGCTGGCGGCTCGGCGGCAGAGGTCGCGAGTGCGAGAGGCCCGGCCGACAGGTGGACACGCGGGCACCGCCAGCTCGGCGGCAGAGTGAAGGAAGGAGGGAGGAGGGGCGGAGTCCCTGCCAGGCGGGCGACGCGCGCGCGCTGGCGGCTCGGCGCCAGAGGTCGCGAGTGCGAGAGGCCCGGCCGACAGGTGGACACGCGGGCACCGCCAGCTCGGCGGCAGAGTGAGGGAAGGGGGGGAGGGGCAGACAGCCTGACAAGCGGGCGACGGGCGCGCGCTGGCGCCTCGGCTGGCGAGGTCGCGAGTGGGAGAGGCCCTGCCCGCAGGTGGACACGCGGGCACCCGCAGCTCGTCGAGAGTTAGGGAAGGGGGGAAGTCAGGGAAGTGGGGGAGGGGATAGAACCCCGTCGGGCTCGTCGACCCGCGGCTCCTGGCGGCTCTGCGGCCGAGTTAGGGGAGGAGTGGGGGAGGGGCAGACAGCCTGACAGCCGGGCGACGGGCGCGCGCTGGCGGCTCGGCGGGCGAGGTCGCGAGTGGGAGAGGCCCTGCCCGCAGGTGCACCCGCGGGCACCCGCAGCTCGTCGACAGGGTTAGGGAAGGGGGGGAGTTAGGGAAGGGGGGGAGGGGCTAGAACCCCGTCGGGCTCGTCGACCCGCGGCTCCAAGCGGCTCTGCGGCCGAGTTAGGGGAGGAGGGGTGGAGGGGCAGACAGCCTGACAGCCGGGCGACGGGCGCGCGCTGCCGGCTCGGCGGGCGAGGTCGCGAGTGGGAGAGGCCCTGCCCGCAGGTGGACCCGCGGGCACCCGCAGCTCGTCGACAGGGTTAGGGAAGGGGGGGAGGGGATAGAGCCCCGTCGGGCTCGTCGACCCGCGGCTCCTGGCGGCTCTGCGGCCGAGTTAGGGAAGGGGGGGGAGGGGCAGACTCCCTGCCAGGCGGGCGACGCGCGCGCGCTGGCGGCTGGGCGCCATAGGTCGCGAGTGCGAGAGGCCCGGCCGACAGGTGGACACGCGGGCACCGCCAGCTCGGCGGCAGAGTGAGGGAAGGGGGGGGAGGGGCAGACACCCTGACACCCGGGCGACGGGCGCGCGCTGCCGGCTCGGCGGGCGAGGTCGCGAGTGGGAGAGGCCCGGCCGACAGCTGGACCCGCGGGCACCGCCAGCTCGGCGGCAGAGTGAGGGAAGGAGGGAGGAGGGGCGGAGTCCCTGCCAGGCGGGCGACGCGCGCGCGCTGGCGGCTCGGCGGCAGAGGTCGCGAGTGCGAGAGGCCCGGCCGACAGGTGGACACGCGGGCACCGCCAGCTCGGCGGCAGAGTGAGGGAAGGAGGGAGGAGGGGCGGAGTCCCTGCCAGGCGGGCGACGCGCGCGCGCTGGCGGCTCGGCGCCAGAGGTCGCGAGTGCGAGAGGCCCGGCCGACAGGTGGACACGCGGGCACCGCCAGCTCGGCGGCAGAGTGAGGGAAGGGGGGGAGGGGCAGACAGCCTGACAACCGGGCGACGGGCGCGCGCTGGCGCCTCGGCGGGCGAGGTCGCGAGTGGGAGAGGCCCTGCCCGCAGGTGGACACGCGGGCACCCGCAGCTCGTCGAGAGTTAGGGAAGGGGGGAAGTCAGGGAAGGGGGGGAGGGGATAGAACCCCGGCGGGCTCGTCGACCCGCGGCTCCTGGCGGCTCTGCGGCCGAGTTAGGGGAGGAGTGGGGGAGGGGCAGACAGCCTGACAGCCGGGCGACGGGCGCGCGCTGGCGGCTCGGCGGGCGAGGTCGCGAGTGGGAGAGGCCCTGCCCGCAGGTGGACCCGCGGGCACCCGCAGCTCGTCGACAGGGTTAGGGAAGGGGGGGAGTCAGGGAAGGGGGGGAGGGGCAGACAGCCTGACAGCCGGGCGACGGGCGCGCGCTGGCGGCTCGGCGGGCGAAGTCGCGAGTGGGAGAGGCCCTGCCCGCAGGTGCACCCGCGGGCACCCGCAGCTCGTCGACAGGGTTAGGGAAGGGGGGGAATTAGGGAAGGGGGGGAGGGGCTAGAACCCCGTCGGGCTCGTCGACCCGCGGCCCCAAGCGGCTCTGCGGCCGAGTTAGGGGAGGAGGGGGGGAGGGGCAGACAGCCTGACAGCCGGGCGACGGGCGCGCGCTGCCGGCTCGGCGGGCGAGGTCGCGAGTGGGAGAGGCCCTGCCCGCAGGTGGACCCGCGGGCACCCGCAGCTCGTCGACAGGGTTAGGGAAGGGGGGGAGGGGATAGAGCCCCGTCGGGCTCGTCGACCCGCGGCTCCAAGCGGCTCTGCGGCCGAGTTAGGGGAGGAGGGGGGGAGGGGCAGACAGCCTGACAGCCGGGCGACGGGCGCGCGCTGCCGGCTCGGCGGGCGAGGTCGCGAGTGGGAGAGGCCCTGCCCGCAGGTGGACCCGCGGGCACCCGCAGCTCGTCGACAGGGTTAGGGAAGGGGGGGAGGGGATAGAGCCCCGGCGGGCTCGTCGACCCGCGGCTCCTGGCGGCTCTGCGGCCGAGTTAGGGGAGGAGTGGGGGAGGGGCAGACAGCCTGACAGCCGGGCGACGGGCGCGCGCTGGCGGCTCGGCGGGCGAGGTCGCGAGTGGGAGAGGCCCTGCCCGCAGGTGCACCCGCGGGCACCCGCAGCTCGTCGACAGGGTTAGGGAAGGGGGGGAGTTAGGGAAGGGGGGGAGGGGCTAGAACCCCGTCGGGCTCGTCGACCCGCGGCTCCAAGCGGCTCTGCGGCCGAGTTAGGGGAGGAGGGGGGGAGGGGCAGACAGCCTGACAGCCGGGCGACGGGCGCGCGCTGCCGGCTCGGCGGGCGAGGTCGCGAGTGGGAGAGGCCCTGCCCGCAGGTGGACCCGCGGGCACCCGCAGCTCGTCGACAGGGTTAGGGAAGGGGGGGAGGGGATAGAGCCCCGTCGGGCTCGTCGACCCGCGGCTCCTGGCGGCTCTGCGGCCGAGTTAGGGAAGGGGGGGGAGGGGCAGACTCCCTGCCAGGCGGGCGACGCGCGCGCGCTGGCGGCTGGGCGCCATAGGTCGCGAGTGCGAGAGGCCCGGCCGACAGGTGGACACGCGGGCACCGCCAGCTCGGCGGCAGAGTGAGGGAAGGGGGGGGAGGGGCAGACACCCTGACACCCGGGCGACGGGCGCGCGCTGGCGGCTCGGCGGGCGAGGTCGCGAGTGGGAGAGGCCCGGCCGACAGCTGGACCCGCGGGCACCGCCAGCTCGGCGGCAGAGTGAGGGAAGGAGGGAGGAGGGGCGGAGTCCCTGCCAGGCGGGCGACGCGCGCGCGCTGGCGGCTCGGCGGCAGAGGTCGCGAGTGCGAGAGGCCCGGCCGACAGGTGGACACGCGGGCACCGCCAGCTCGGCGGCAGAGTGAGGGAAGGAGGGAGGAGGGGCGGAGTCCCTGCCAGGCGGGCGACGCGCGCGCGCTGGCGGCTCGGCGCCAGAGGTCGCGAGTGCGAGAGGCCCGGCCGACAGGTGGACACGCGGGCACCGCCAGCTCGGCGGCAGAGTGAGGGAAGGGGGGGAGGGGCAGACAGCCTGACAACCGGGCGACGGGCGCGCGCTGGCGCCTCGGCTGGCGAGGTCGCGAGTGGGAGAGGCCCTGCCCGCAGGTGGACACGCGGGCACCCGCAGCTCGTCGAGAGTTAGGGAAGGGGGGAAGTCAGGGAAGTGGGGGAGGGGATAGAACCCCGTCGGGCTCGTCGACCCGCGGCTCCTGGCGGCTCTGCGGCCGAGTTAGGGGAGGAGTGGGGGAGGGGCAGACAGCCTGACAGCCGGGCGACGGGCGCGCGCTGGCGGCTCGGCGGGCGAGGTCGCGAGTGGGAGAGGCCCTGCCCGCAGGTGCACCCGCGGGCACCCGCAGCTCGTCGACAGGGTTAGGGAAGGGGGGGAGTTAGGGAAGGGGGGGAGGGGCTAGAACCCCGTCGGGCTCGTCGACCCGCGGCTCCAAGCGGCTCTGCGGCCGAGTTAGGGGAGGAGGGGTGGAGGGGCAGACAGCCTGACAGCCGGGCGACGGGCGCGCGCTGCCGGCTCGGCGGGCGAGGTCGCGAGTGGGAGAGGCCCTGCCCGCAGGTGGACCCGCGGGCACCCGCAGCTCGTCGACAGGGTTAGGGAAGGGGGGGAGGGGATAGAGCCCCGTCGGGCTCGTCGACCCGCGGCTCCTGGCGGCTCTGCGGCCGAGTTAGGGAAGGGGGGGGAGGGGCAGACTCCCTGCCAGGCGGGCGACGCGCGCGCGCTGGCGGCTGGGCGCCATAGGTCGCGAGTGCGAGAGGCCCGGCCGACAGGTGGACACGCGGGCACCGCCAGCTCGGCGGCAGAGTGAGGGAAGGGGGGGGAGGGGCAGACACCCTGACACCCGGGCGACGGGCGCGCGCTGGCGGCTCGGCGGGCGAGGTCGCGAGTGGGAGAGGCCCGGCCGACAGCTGGACCCGCGGGCACCGCCAGCTCGGCGGCAGAGTGAGGGAAGGAGGGAGGAGGGGCGGAGTCCCTGCCAGGCGGGCGACGCGCGCGCGCTGGCGGCTCGGCGGCAGAGGTCGCGAGTGCGAGAGGCCCGGCCGACAGGTGGACACGCGGGCACCGCCAGCTCGGCGGCAGAGTGAGGGAAGGAGGGAGGAGGGGCGGAGTCCCTGCCAGGCGGGCGACGCGCGCGCGCTGGCGGCTCGGCGCCAGAGGTCGCGAGTGCGAGAGGCCCGGCCGACAGGTGGACACGCGGGCACCGCCAGCTCGGCGGCAGAGTGAGGGAAGGGGGGGAGGGGCAGACAGCCTGACAACCGGGCGACGGGCGCGCGCTGCCGGCTCGGCGGGCGAGGTCGCGAGTGGGAGAGGCCCTGCCCGCAGGTGGACACGCGGGCACCCGCAGCTCGTCGAGAGTTAGGGAAGGGGGGAAGTCAGGGAAGGGGGGGAGGGGATAGAACCCCGGCGGGCTCGTCGACCCGCGGCTCCTGGCGGCTCTGCGGCCGAGTTAGGGGAGGAGTGGGGGAGGGGCAGACAGCCTGACAGCCGGGCGACGGGCGCGCGCTGGCGGCTCGGCGGGCGAGGTCGCGAGTGGGAGAGGCCCTGCCCGCAGGTGCACCCGCGGGCACCCGCAGCTCGTCGACAGGGTTAGGGAAGGGGGGGAATTAGGGAAGGGGGGGAGGGGCTAGAACCCCGTCGGGCTCGTCGACCCGCGGCTCCAAGCGGCTCTGCGGCCGAGTTAGGGGAGGAGGGGGGGAGGGGCAGACAGCCTGACAGCCGGGCGACGGGCGCGCGCTGCCGGCTCGGCGGGCGAGGTCGCGAGTGGGAGAGGCCCTGCCCGCAGGTGGACCCGCGGGCACCCGCAGCTCGTCGACAGGGTTAGGGAAGGGGGGGAGGGGATAGAGCCCCGTCGGGCTCGTCGACCCGCGGCTCCAAGCGGCTCTGCGGCCGAGTTAGGGGAGGAGGGGGGGAGGGGCAGACAGCCTGACAGCCGGGCGACGGGCGCGCGCTGCCGGCTCGGCGGGCGAGGTCGCGAGTGGGAGAGGCCCTGCCCGCAGGTTGACCCGCGGGCACCCGCAGCTCGTCGACAGGGTTAGGGAAGGGGGGGAGGGGATAGAGCCCCGTCGGGCTCGTCGACCCGCGGCTCCTGGCGGCTCTGCGGCCGAGTTAGGGGAGGAGTGGGGGAGGGGCAGACAGCCTGACAGCCGGGCGACGCGCGCGCGCTGGCGGCTGGGCGCCATAGGTCGCGAGTGCGAGAGGCCCGGCCGACAGCTGGACCCGCGGGCACCGCCAGCTCGGCGGCAGAGTGAGGGAAGGAGGGAGGAGGGGCGGAGTCCCTGCCAGGCGGGCGACGCGCGCGCGCTGGCGGCTCGGCGGCAGAGGTCGCGAGTGCGAGAGGCCCGGCCGACAGGTGGACACGCGGGCACCGCCAGCTCGGCGGCAGAGTGAAGGAAGGAGGGAGGAGGGGCGGAGTCCCTGCCAGGCGGGCGACGCGCGCGCGCTGGCGGCTCGGCGCCAGAGGTCGCGAGTGCGAGAGGCCCGGCCGACAGGTGGACACGCGGGCACCGCCAGCTCGGCGGCAGAGTGAGGGAAGGGGGGGAGGGGCAGACAGCCTGACAAGCGGGCGACGGGCGCGCGCTGGCGCCTCGGCTGGCGAGGTCGCGAGTGGGAGAGGCCCTGCCCGCAGGTGGACACGCGGGCACCCGCAGCTCGTCGAGAGTTAGGGAAGGGGGGAAGTCAGGGAAGGGGGGGAGGGGATAGAACCCCGTCGGGCTCGTCGACCCGCGGCTCCTGGCGGCTCTGCGGCCGAGTTAGGGGAGGAGTGGGGGAGGAGCAGACAGCCTGACAGCCGGGCGACGGGCGCGCGCTGGCGGCTCGGCGGGCGAGGTCGCGAGTGGGAGAGGCCCTGCCCGCAGGTGCACCCGCGGGCACCCGCAGCTCGTCGACAGGGTTAGGGAAGGGGGGGAGTTAGGGAAGGGGGGGAGGGGCTAGAACCCCGTCGGGCTCGTCGACCCGCGGCTCCAAGCGGCTCTGCGGCCGAGTTAGGGGAGGAGGGGGGGAGGGGCAGACAGCCTGACAGCCGGGCGACGGGCGCGCGCTGCCGGCTCGGCGGGCGAGGTCGCGAGTGGGAGAGGCCCTGCCCGCAGGTGGACCCGCGGGCACCCGCAGCTCGTCGACAGGGTTAGGGAAGGGGGGGAGGGGATAGAGCCCCGTCGGGCTCGTCGACCCGCGGCTCCTGGCGGCTCTGCGGCCGAGTTAGGGAAGGGGGGGGAGGGGCAGACTCCCTGCCAGGCGGGCGACGCGCGCGCGCTGGCGGCTGGGCGCCATAGGTCGCGAGTGCGAGAGGCCCGGCCGACAGGTGGACACGCGGGCACCGCCAGCTCGGCGGCAGAGTGAGGGAAGGGGGGGGAGGGGCAGACACCCTGACACCCGGGCGACGGGCGCGCGCTGGCGGCTCGGCGGGCGAGGTCGCGAGTGGGAGAGGCCCGGCCGACAGCTGGACCCGCGGGCACCGCCAGCTCGGCGGCAGAGTGAGGGAAGGAGGGAGGAGGGGCGGAGTCCCTGCCAGGCGGGCGACGCGCGCGCGCTGGCGGCTCGGCGGCAGAGGTCGCGAGTGCGAGAGGCCCGGCCGACAGGTGGACACGCGGGCACCGCCAGCACGGCGGCAGAGTGAGGGAAGGAGGGAGGAGGGGCGGAGTCCCTGCCAGGCGGGCGACGCGCGCGCGCTGGCGGCTCGGCGCCAGAGGTCGCGAGTGCGAGAGGCCCGGCCGACAGGTGGACACGCGGGCACCGCCAGCTCGGCGGCAGAGTGAGGGAAGGGGGGGAGGGGCAGACAGCCTGACAACCGGGCGACGGGCGCGCGCTGGCGCCTCGGCTGGCGAGGTCGCGAGTGGGAGAGGCCCTGCCCGCAGGTGGACACGCGGGCACCCGCAGCTCGTCGAGAGTTAGGGAAGGGGGGAAGTCAGGGAAGTGGGGGAGGGGATAGAACCCCGTCGGGCTCGTCGACCCGCGGCTCCTGGCGGCTCTGCGGCCGAGTTAGGGGAGGAGTGGGGGAGGGGCAGACAGCCTGACAGCCGGGCGACGGGCGCGCGCTGGCGGCTCGGCGGGCGAGGTCGCGAGTGGGAGAGGCCCTGCCCGCAGGTGCACCCGCGGGCACCCGCAGCTCGTCGACAGGGTTAGGGAAGGGGGGGAGTTAGGGAAGGGGGGGAGGGGCTAGAACCCCGTCGGGCTCGTCGACCCGCGGCTCCAAGCGGCTCTGCGGCCGAGTTAGGGGAGGAGGGGTGGAGGGGCAGACAGCCTGACAGCCGGGCGACGGGCGCGCGCTGCCGGCTCGGCGGGCGAGGTCGCGAGTGGGAGAGGCCCTGCCCGCAGGTGGACCCGCGGGCACCCGCAGCTCGTCGACAGGGTTAGGGAAGGGGGGGAGGGGATAGAGCCCCGTCGGGCTCGTCGACCCGCGGCTCCTGGCGGCTCTGCGGCCGAGTTAGGGAAGGGGGGGGAGGGGCAGACTCCCTGCCAGGCGGGCGACGCGCGCGCGCTGGCGGCTGGGCGCCATAGGTCGCGAGTGCGAGAGGCCCGGCCGACAGGTGGACACGCGGGCACCGCCAGCTCGGCGGCAGAGTGAGGGAAGGGGGGGGAGGGGCAGACACCCTGACACCCGGGCGACGGGCGCGCGCTGGCGGCTCGGCGGGCGAGGTCGCGAGTGGGAGAGGCCCGGCCGACAGCTGGACCCGCGGGCACCGCCAGCTCGGCGGCAGAGTGAGGGAAGGAGGGAGGAGGGGCGGAGTCCCTGCCAGGCGGGCGACGCGCGCGCGCTGGCGGCTCGGCGGCAGAGGTCGCGAGTGCGAGAGGCCCGGCCGACAGGTGGACACGCGGGCACCGCCAGCTCGGCGGCAGAGTGAGGGAAGGAGGGAGGAGGGGCGGAGTCCCTGCCAGGCGGGCGACGCGCGCGCGCTGGCGGCTCGGGGCCAGAGGTCGCGAGTGCGAGAGGCCCGGCCGACAGGTGGACACGCGGGCACCGCCAGCTCGGCGGCAGAGTGAGGGAAGGGGGGGAGGGGCAGACAGCCTGACAACCGGGCGACGGGCGCGCGCTGGCGCCTCGGCGGGCGAGGTCGCGAGTGGGAGAGGCCCTGCCCGCAGGTGGACACGCGGGCACCCGCAGCTCGTCGAGAGTTAGGGAAGGGGGGAAGTCAGGGAAGGGGGGGAGGGGATAGAACCCCGGCGGGCTCGTCGACCCGCGGCTCCTGGCGGCTCTGCGGCCGAGTTAGGGGAGGAGTGGGGGAGGGGCAGACAGCCTGACAGCCGGGCGACGGGCGCGCGCTGGCGGCTCGGCGGGCGAGGTCGCGAGTGGGAGAGGCCCTGCCCGCAGGTGGACCCGCGGGCACCCGCAGCTCGTCGACAGGGTTAGGGAAGGGGGGGAGTCAGGGAAGGGGGGGAGGGGCAGACAGCCTGACAGCCGGGCGACGGGCGCGCGCTGGCGGCTCGGCGGGCGAAGTCGCGAGTGGGAGAGGCCCTGCCCGCAGGTGCACCCGCGGGCACCCGCAGCTCGTCGACAGGGTTAGGGAAGGGGGGGAATTAGGGAAGGGGGGGAGGGGCTAGAACCCCGTCGGGCTCGTCGACCCGCGGCTCCAAGCGGCTCTGCGGCCGAGTTAGGGGAGGAGGGGGGGAGGGGCAGACAGCCTGACAGCCGGGCGACGGGCGCGCGCTGCCGGCTCGGCGGGCGAGGTCGCGAGTGGGAGAGGCCCTGCCCGCAGGTGGACCCGCGGGCACCCGCAGCTCGTCGACAGGGTTAGGGAAGGGGGGGAGGGGATAGAGCCCCGTCGGGCTCGTCGACCCGCGGCTCCTGGCGGCTCTGCGGCCGAGTTAGGGGAGGAGTGGGGGAGGGGCAGACAGCCTGACAGCCGGGCGACGGGCGCGCGCTGGCGGCTCGGCGGGCGAGGTCGCGAGTGGGAGAGGCCCTGCCCGCAGGTGCACCCGCGGGCACCCGCAGCTCGTCGACAGGGTTAGGGAAGGGGGGGAGTTAGGGAAGGGGGGGAGGGGCTAGAACCCCGTCGGGCTCGTCGACCCGCGGCTCCAAGCGGCTCTGCGGCCGAGTTAGGGGAGGAGGGGTGGAGGGGCAGACAGCCTGACAGCCGGGCGACGGGCGCGCGCTGCCGGCTCGGCGGGCGAGGTCGCGAGTGGGAGAGGCCCTGCCCGCAGGTGGACCCGCGGGCACCCGCAGCTCGTCGACAGGGTTAGGGAAGGGGGGGAGGGGATAGAGCCCCGTCGGGCTCGTCGACCCGCGGCTCCTGGCGGCTCTGCGGCCGAGTTAGGGAAGGGGGGGAGGGGCAGACTCCCTGCCAGGCGGGCGACGCGCGCGCGCTGGCGGCTGGGCGCCATAGGTCGCGAGTGCGAGAGGCCCGGCCGACAGGTGGACACGCGGGCACCGCCAGCTCGGCGGCAGAGTGAGGGAAGGGGGGGGAGGGGCAGACACCCTGACACCCGGGCGACGGGCGCGCGCTGGCGGCTCGGCGGGCGAGGTCGCGAGTGGGAGAGGCCCGGCCGACAGCTGGACCCGCGGGCACCGCCAGCTCGGCGGCAGAGTGAGGGAAGGAGGGAGGAGGGGCGGAGTCCCTGCCAGGCGGGCGACGCGCGCGCGCTGGCGGCTCGGCGGCAGAGGTCGCGAGTGCGAGAGGCCCGGCCGACAGGTGGACACGCGGGCACCGCCAGCTCGGCGGCAGAGTGAGGGAAGGGGGGGGAGGGGCAGACACCCTGACACCCGGGCGACGGGCACGCGCTGGCGGCTCGGCGGGCGAGGTCGCGAGTGGGAGAGGCCCGGCCGACAGCTGGACCCGCGGGCACCGCCAGCTCGGCGGCAGAGTGAGGGAAGGAGGGAGGAGGGGCGGAGTCCCTGCCAGGCGGGCGACGCGCGCGCGCTGGCGGCTCGGCGGCAGAGGTCGCGAGTGCGAGAGGCCCGGCCGACAGGTGGACACGCGGGCACCGCCAGCTCGGCGGCAGAGTGAGGGAAGGAGGGAGGAGGGGCGGAGTCCCTGCCAGGCGGGCGACGCGCGCGCGCTGGCGGCTCGGCGCCAGAGGTCGCGAGTGCGAGAGGCCCGGCCGACAGGTGGACACGCGGGCACCGCCAGCTCGGCGGCAGAGTGAGGGAAGGGGGGGAGGGGCAGACAGCCTGACAACCGGGCGACGGGCGCGCGCTGCCGGCTCGGCGGGCGAGGTCGCGAGTGGGAGAGGCCCTGCCCGCAGGTGGACACGCGGGCACCCGCAGCTCGTCGAGAGTTAGGGAAGGGGGGAAGTCAGGGAAGGGGGGGAGGGGATAGAACCCCGGCGGGCTCGTCGACCCGCGGCTCCTGGCGGCTCTGCGGCCGAGTTAGGGGAGGAGTGGGGGAGGGGCAGACAGCCTGACAGCCGGGCGACGGGCGCGCGCTGGCGGCTCGGCGGGCGAGGTCGCGAGTGGGAGAGGCCCTGCCCGCAGGTGGACCCGCGGGCACCCGCAGCTCGTCGACAGGGTTAGGGAAGGGGGGGAGTCAGGGAAGGGGGGGAGGGGCAGACAGCCTGACAGCCGGGCGACGGGCGCGCGCTGGCGGCTCGGCGGGCGAAGTCGCGAGTGGGAGAGGCCCTGCCCGCAGGTGCACCCGCGGGCACCCGCAGCTCGTCGACAGGGTTAGGGAAGGGGGGGAATTAGGGAAGGGGGGGAGGGGCTAGAACCCCGTCGGGCTCGTCGACCCGCGGCCACAAGCGGCTCTGCGGCCGAGTTAGGGGAGGAGGGGGGGAGGGGCAGACAGCCTGACAGCCGGGCGACGGGCGCGCGCTGCCGGCTCGGCGGGCGAGGTCGCGAGTGGGAGAGGCCCTGCCCGCAGGTGGACCCGCGGGCACCCGCAGCTCGTCGACAGGGTTAGGGAAGGGGGGGAGGGGATAGAGCCCCGTCGGGCTCGTCGACCCGCGGCTCCAAGCGGCTCTGCGGCCGAGTTAGGGGAGGAGGGGGGGAGGGGCAGACAGCCTGACAGCCGGGCGACGGGCGCGCGCTGCCGGCTCGGCGGGCGAGGTCGCGAGTGGGAGAGGCCCTGCCCGCAGGTGGACCCGCGGGCACCCGCAGCTCGTCGACAGGGTTAGGGAAGGGGGGGAGGGGATAGAGCCCCGTCGGGCTCGTCGACCCGCGGCTCCTGGCGGCTCTGCGGCCGAGTTAGGGGAGGAGTGGGGGAGGGGCAGACAGCCTGACAGCCGGGCGACGGGCGCGCGCTGGCGGCTCGGCGGGCGAGGTCGCGAGTGGGAGAGGCCCTGCCCGCAGGTGCACCCGCGGGCACCCGCAGCTCGTCGACAGGGTTAGGGAAGGGGGGGAGTTAGGGAAGGGGGGGAGGGGCTAGAACCCCGTCGGGCTCGTCGACCCGCGGCTCCAAGCGGCTCTGCGGCCGAGTTAGGGGAGGAGTGGGGGAGGGGCAGACAGCCTGACAGCCGGGCGACGGGCGCGCGCTGGCGGCTCGGCGGGCGAGGTCGCGAGTGGGAGAGGCCCTGCCCGCAGGTGCACCCGCGGGCACCCGCAGCTCGTCGACAGGGTTAGGGAAGGGGGGGAGTTAGGGAAGGGGGGGAGGGGCTAGAACCCCGTCGGGCTCGTCGACCCGCGGCTCCAAGCGGCTCTGCGGCCGAGTTAGGGGAGGAGGGGTGGAGGGGCAGACAGCCTGACAGCCGGGCGACGGGCGCGCGCTGCCGGCTCGGCGGGCGAGGTCGCGAGTGGGAGAGGCCCTGCCCGCAGGTGGACCCGCGGGCACCCGCAGCTCGTCGACAGGGTTAGGGAAGGGGGGGAGGGGATAGAGCCCCGTCGGGCTCGTCGACCCGCGGCTCCTGGCGGCTCTGCGGCCGAGTTAGGGAAGGGGGGGAGGGGCAGACTCCCTGCCAGGCGGGCGACGCGCGCGCGCTGGCGGCTGGGCGCCATAGGTCGCGAGTGCGAGAGGCCCGGCCGACAGGTGGACACGCGGGCACCGCCAGCTCGGCGGCAGAGTGAGGGAAGGGGGGGGAGGGGCAGACACCCTGACACCCGGGCGACGGGCGCGCGCTGGCGGCTCGGCGGGCGAGGTCGCGAGTGGGAGAGGCCCGGCCGACAGCTGGACCCGCGGGCACCGCCAGCTCGGCGGCAGAGTGAGGGAAGGAGGGAGGAGGGGCGGAGTCCCTGCCAGGCGGGCGACGCGCGCGCGCTGGCGGCTCGGCGGCAGAGGTCGCGAGTGCGAGAGGCCCGGCCGACAGGTGGACACGCGGGCACCGCCAGCTCGGCGGCAGAGTGAGGGAAGGGGGGGGAGGGGCAGACACCCTGACACCCGGGCGACGGGCACGCGCTGGCGGCTCGGCGGGCGAGGTCGCGAGTGGGAGAGGCCCGGCCGACAGCTGGACCCGCGGGCACCGCCAGCTCGGCGGCAGAGTGAGGGAAGGAGGGAGGAGGGGCGGAGTCCCTGCCAGGCGGGCGACGCGCGCGCGCTGGCGGCTCGGCGGCAGAGGTCGCGAGTGCGAGAGGCCCGGCCGACAGGTGGACACGCGGGCACCGCCAGCTCGGCGGCAGAGTGAGGGAAGGAGGGAGGAGGGGCGGAGTCCCTGCCAGGCGGGCGACGCGCGCGCGCTGGCGGCTCGGCGCCAGAGGTCGCGAGTGCGAGAGGCCCGGCCGACAGGTGGACACGCGGGCACCGCCAGCTCGGCGGCAGAGTGAGGGAAGGGGGGGAGGGGCAGACAGCCTGACAACCGGGCGACGGGCGCGCGCTGCCGGCTCGGCGGGCGAGGTCGCGAGTGGGAGAGGCCCTGCCCGCAGGTGGACACGCGGGCACCCGCAGCTCGTCGAGAGTTAGGGAAGGGGGGAAGTCAGGGAAGGGGGGGAGGGGATAGAACCCCGGCGGGCTCGTCGACCCGCGGCTCCTGGCGGCTCTGCGGCCGAGTTAGGGGAGGAGTTGGGGAGGGGCAGACAGCCTGACAGCCGGGCGACGGGCGCGCGCTGGCGGCTCGGCGGGCGAGGTCGCGAGTGGGAGAGGCCCTGCCCGCAGGTGGACCCGCGGGCACCCGCAGCTCGTCGACAGGGTTAGGGAAGGGGGGGAGTCAGGGAAGGGGGGGAGGGGCAGACAGCCTGACAGCCGGGCGACGGGCGCGCGCTGGCGGCTCGGCGGGCGAAGTCGCGAGTGGGAGAGGCCCTGCCCGCAGGTGCACCCGCGGGCACCCGCAGCTCGTCGACAGGGTTAGGGAAGGGGGGGAATTAGGGAAGGGGGGGAGGGGCTAGAACCCCGTCGGGCTCGTCGACCCGCGGCTCCAAGCGGCTCTGCGGCCGAGTTAGGGGAGGAGGGGGGGAGGGGCAGACAGCCTGACAGCCGGGCGACGGGCGCGCGCTGCCGGCTCGGCGGGCGAGGTCGCGAGTGGGAGAGGCCCTGCCCGCAGGTGGACCCGCGGGCACCCGCAGCTCGTCGACAGGGTTAGGGAAGGGGGGGAGGGGATAGAGCCCCGTCGGGCTCGTCGACCCGCGGCTCCAAGCGGCTCTGCGGCCGAGTTAGGGGAGGAGGGGGGGAGGGGCAGACAGCCTGACAGCCGGGCGACGGGCGCGCGCTGCCGGCTCGGCGGGCGAGGTCGCGAGTGGGAGAGGCCCTGCCCGCAGGTTGACCCGCGGGCACCCGCAGCTCGT